>NW_015641038.1:45612-46002 GCF_001515625.1 Sinocyclocheilus rhinocerous | reverse complement strand
TGTTTCTGTTACAAATATATGAATGTAAACATAGATTAAATAAATACATGCATTTGTAAATTAATGAAATGTATTAGTAGTGTAGCAGACTTTCTGAACAAGAAAAATGTCTAATTTAAAGATGTCAAATACTGTACATACATATATGTGACCCTGGACCACAAAACCAGTCTTAAGTCGCTGGGGTATATTTTTAGCAATAGCCAAAAAAACATTGTATTGGTCAAAATTATCCATTTTTCTTTCATGCCAAAAATCATTAGGATTTTAAGTAAAGATCATGTTCCATCAAGATATTTTGTAAATTTCCTACCATAAATATATCAAAACTTAATTTTTGATTAGTAATATGCATCGCTAAGAACTTCATTTGGACAACTTTAAAGGCGA
>NW_015641038.1:42717-43811 GCF_001515625.1 Sinocyclocheilus rhinocerous | reverse complement strand
TAATTTTTGATTAGTAATATGCATTGCTAAGAACTTCATTTGGACAACTTTAAAGGCGATTTTCTCAGTATTTTGATTTTTTTGCACCCTCAGATTCAAGATTTTTAAATAGTTGTATCTCTGCCAAATATTGTCCTGTCCTAACAAACCATACATCAATGGAAAGCTTATTAATGGAAAGCTTATCAGCTTTCAGATGATGTATAAATCTCAATTTTGAAAAAAATGTACCCTTATGACTGGTTTTGTGGTCCAGGGTCACATATGTAGGTGAATGTGAATTGCTATGACGTATTTCAGGACCGTGTTGAACTTTAAATTAAGTCTGCAACTCTCAGTTGTTTTAGAATTGTTTCAGTCCTCTATGTATGTGAGTTCAGACACAATCCCACGCACTGTAGTCCCCTCTTGCTGCTGTGTAGGTTTCGTAAATGTATCATAGTTTGAGAAAATCCCATTTCAACCAATCGCCTTCTGTTTGTCACCACCCCTGAATGAAAGCAGCTCTGCACATAATGCTTTAGTGATGGTCCGGGCTGAAGCAGAATGAGCACATATCATTAAGCCACCGGTGCTGTCAGGAGCTGATGTGTAATGCACAATCCCGTTTGATGCTGAATCAATGGCTATAGTGGTAGAACAGGCGATATGGCCCTCAAATCTGCTTCAGATTCTCAGAAAAGATGACTAAGAGATCCGCTTGGATCATCTTCCTGGAATCCGTGTAAACACTTTTGGTTGTGTGTGTGCTTGTGTGGTGTGTGAGGAAAATGAGTGCGTGTGTTTGCATGAGGCAGACTGTGTCATGTTGTTGCGATTTTGCAGCATATCATATAAAACATATTTGAAAACACTTTTTGTATTATTTTATACATTAAGGGTCTTTTCAGTGAATCAATTAAGTTCACATTGCTGAAAGATTTGTTCATGTAGTGATGTCAGATTCATGCCTTTTTTTTTATTCAGACTATTTCAGTGAATCTATTAAAGGGGTCATATGATGTTGCTAAAAAGAACATTATTTTGTGTATTTGGTGTAATGAAATGTGTTTATGCGGTTTAAGGTTCAAAAAACACATTATTTTCCACATACT
>NW_015641038.1:28095-41282 GCF_001515625.1 Sinocyclocheilus rhinocerous | reverse complement strand
CCGTTTTAGGTAGGCGTGGCTGACTCTTAAATTTTATAAAGAATCTCTCTTTGGATTTGAGACTTTAGTCTTTGCAACTTTACATATCTTCTTTATGCTAGAGCTTGTAACACTCCAAAGAGAAAGGAAAAATTGAAATCGCATCATATGACCCCTTTAATGATTTGTAGAATGATCTGGTCACACAACAACATTTTCTGATTTATGAACAAAGCATTCTTTTGATTTAGACCTTTTCAGTTAATCAACTGAATAAGTTCACAATTATTTGTTCACTAAATACAGAGTTCTGGCATGAAACTCTAGATGGCGCAGTCACCATACTTTGCCACACGTCACGTCACTTTTATTTTTTATTTTTTTAATATATTATTAATACATGCGGTTCACATGGTTATTTCATGTATGTTATATTTGCAGCAGCAATATTTCTTACATGCTCACAGCAGCATGTTGTGGATGTATTGGCAGTAGCAAGTCTCGGAACTTGCCCTGGTGCAGCAGCAGCAGCAGCAGCGTACCAGATCTATTCCGCCAAGACCAAATACATGAACATTGTCATGTACATTACCATGCCAATCCCTCCGAGAGTTGTCATGACAGAAGTCTGGTTTATGATTAAATCTTCCTTTTGAGTAGGATCTTTTTAATTAATCGGTTGATTAAGTTCATTTTAATTCCTTAAATGATTTGTTCATAAAGTAGCAATGTTTGGTTTATGAATAAATTGTTCTTTTCAGTAGTTGATTAACTAAAAAATATAGCAATTTCTGATTCATAAATGAATCATTGTTTTGAGTAAAATCTTTTCAATGAATCAGATGAGTTCAGAATAAATCATTGAATGATTTGTTCATGGAGTAGCGAAGTCTGTTTCAAGAATGGATCATTGTTTTGAGTAGGATTTTTTTTTTATGAATCAGTTGATTAAGTTCACAGTGATTTCTTGAATTATTTGTTCATGAAGTAGCAATGTCTGATCCATGAATGAATCGTTATTTCGACTTACTTTTTAGTGAATCATTTGATAACGTTCACAGTGATTCTTTAGTGAATCAGATGCATTTCAGATATCACATGCAAATGAACATCACTACCAGTGAAAGAAATGTATTCCTAGTGCACTCCCTGTTTTATTGTTGCAATATACCAGAAGTTTCTTAGAAGCATTTTAATTTTTTCTGTTGACATTCCACATTATCACCTACTTGTGAACAAGAGTCTTGTCAAAGTGGCTTCTGACTGATGCTTAAAGAGATCTAACATTTGTGTGCTTAGCTTTAAGACAAAAGCTGTTATAAACTCTTTTAGACGCAGTCAGACGCCTGAAGAGTTTCTCACGTTGTAGTTCCTTTCAGTAACTGCAAATCAATTAGCTCCTCACTAACTTCCCCACATCAGAGCCTGGAGTTTATCAAGAAGTGAGAAGCTGTCTCTCTAAATGAGCTGGATCCTTTTAGCATGCAATTAGCGCTCAATCACACAACCAGTGATTAAGACTTTTGCTGATGTATAATTTCGTAAAAGAATCAGATGTATGACTGAACAACAGGACCTGTCAGCAGGCTAATAGCAGCTCATCTCACATCTTATATCTTATCTGTGTGTGTTAAACGTGTTTAAATTCTAAAATCGCTCCTTACCCAGTGCTATCTCTGCAGTTTTGTAGTATTGTCCAAATTCTAAAATGTTCAATTTCCATTATTCATCCTTTTATAAAACCGACATACATTCTCTGACACTGTATTGCCATAAAAAAAAAACTTTTATTCTTGCAATCTTTATTTTTGCGTTCCACAGCTATTTGTTTATGTCATGGCTAAACAATCAATTAATTAAAAATTGTTTAAATATAGTGAAGCAAAAGTATACATATTGGTAATACAACCCAGGCTCATTGGAAAACATGCCTGTTGTGACATTTCTGCAAAATTATATTACGTAACGTTATTATTTCAAAGTGAAATATCCAGTGAGTGGTGTTAAAAGCACATTCAGTTTTATACGAATTCAAATGTGAATCGGGCAGCGTTTTTATGTTGATTAAACCCTACCCGAAACTTAATAGCAACCATGCTATTTTAGCTTGCTTCTACAAGTCTTTCAGAAGCTCTTTTATCATGATTTGTGTTGCATGAGAGTCGTAATCGAGGGCTTCGTATCGCAAAGGTGAGCTACCAAGCAAGCTTACTACATCAGAAAAGCAATACATATGGAGCTGGTTATGTGATTCAGACATTAAAATGTATTAGTCTACAAATCATGCAGTGTGGTAAAGTGTTTTGAGGTCATGACATAGTAATGTGCATGGAACAGCGTAAAAATAAGTGTTAATTGATAATCTGCCACTGTAATTATAATTTGTGTGAAAAGGAATAAAAGTTTTTGGTGTTTTACTGCCAATAGTGTACATCTGAGCTGAAAACGATAGTGAAATGTATGTACAGTATATTTTTTTGGAGGTAAGCACATTTTCCCAGTGAGCTAATGTTGAGGTAATGAGGTTTTTTTTTTTTTTCTTTAACACTCGGCTTCCAACTCCTGGTTTAAGAACTAAACTAACCACAATCAGCCACAAGATCAGGGAGGTCACTTTGAGCATTGCAAATCATTTAATAAAATAATCTTTAAATGTATTGCATTTAATATAGTGACTTCTATTCAACAGTTTCGTAATGTATGTATTGGTTTGGATTTGATGTCAGTTCATTTCCTCATAAAAGACACAAAATACACAATATTGAACCTTTGTCTTTTTTCAGATTTTCTAAAAGTTCTTTGCTTAGAACAAAAGTTTTTAATTTGTCTCAAAGCTGCTTGGTTTGGTTAAAACTCTTTGCTGAAGAGTATGGAGAAAATTAATGGAGAAAGACACTTGTTTTGATAACGATAATACTCTCGATGTTGACTGGTCTTAAGTGTGTGATCTTCATTCCCTGAGGTGACCTCATTCCACTGTAACACTTGTCAAACATGACATACAATTATGTTGTAATGCCTCTTTTCCTTTTCCCTCTCTCTCGTGCTTTTTTTTCTATTTCTGTGGTGTTTGCCTGTAAGACAGGCGGGCAAATGGCAAAACTAATTGAGAAGGTATAAATTAAACAGGCTACAGAGAGCTATCAAAGAGCCTTTCAATTAGGCCTGTATTTATCACCCCTGGCAACAGATAGACACCTTCTCTTGTTGTGTCGGACACACACACACACACACACACGCAGAGTGTTTGAAGGCAAAATAAATAGCAGACAGCTGGAAAAAAAGTAGTTTCAGGCTGAATTCACACTGGTGTGTGTGTGTGTGTGTGTGTGTGTGTTTGGTGTGTGTAGCCTTATTTTGTCATACCTGTGTGGGTGTTTTTATTAGAGTATTAGAGTAAATCTACATGCTAATACTATTGTCTGTCTTGTTTTATGCTCTCACTTAATCTCTCTATAGTCTAGCTCAGATTAATTGGGTATAATTGGTACAATTAGATACAAACTGGAATCTTTGAATTTACTGAAGTGGTTATTTCATATTATTAGTTGGATAATAATGTGTTGTTATCTGGATGCAGAAATTTAGCATTACATCATTTGCTCACCAATGGATCCTTTGCAGTGAATGGGTGCCGTCAAGGAGAGTTCAAACAGCTGATAAAAAACGTAGGTATATTTTCAGCAAAATTTTGGGTGAGCTATTACTTTAAGCAGCTCAACTGTTGTCAACTGATAATAATAATATGAATAATATATTCAACAGGTAATGATAATAATATATATGCATATATATATTGTGTAGACCTGTCGAGGCCTATTTCTAGGCTCTAATGGACTCTTTCTCACACACACACACACACACGCACGCACACACGCACGCACGCACGCACGCACACTCCTCTCTCTGGCAAGGTCCATTAGGATGTCTCTCAGGATACCTGCACTCTCCTTTTATAGATGACCTCACACGAATATTAATTTACTATAACATTAACAACATCTCAGCTCCATTCTACTCAGTCCAACCTCCAAATACCCTTCATCTTTCTCTCTTTTCTGTAGACGTAACTGTCACATACAGTTCAGACATCCAAAATCTTAACTAATGTTAAGAATGCAACATTGCATCTATATGATCAGTTTTCTTTATGTGGGAATTTGTTTGTCATATTTGAATATACAGTATAAATCACCACCTCTGGGAGTGGGTGAAGGTTGCGAAGACAGGCCTTTTTTCTTTGATTTACCATACACATGTTGAAATATGTTCTATAATTCATAAGAATGCACATATACAATAATATATTATGAATTATAGAAGCTGTCATGCACTCACATAGAAATGCTGTTTATCATTTGCCACCCTCATTTATCCTTGGTCAACACACTCTCTGTGATGGGCTGACACATGCTTCTTCAGCTCAGCCTGGTCAAATGAGACAGGAGTGATGAAAGAAATAAGCCACCAATCACTTCTCGTACTGTATATGGGGGCCACAAAAAGGAATCTGGGTTTTGTTGTATTAGATAATGAAATATGAAAAGTTTGAGGTAAGTACAATTAGTTTTTAAAGAAATGTATACTTTTATTCAGCAAAGATGCATTAAATTGATTAAAAGTGAAGTAAAGACATTTATAATGTTACAGATTATTTCCACAAATATAATTAGCAGCACAACGGTTTTAAACATAAAAAATATTAAGAAATGTTTCTTGAGCAGTAAATCAGCATATTAGAATGATTTCTGCAGGATCATGTGACACTGAAGACTGGAGTAATGATGCTGAAAATTCAGCTTTGCCATCACAGAAAATATTTTAAAGTAGAAAATAATTTTGAATTGTAATAATATTTTACAATATTACTGTTTTTACTGTATTGTTGATCAAATAAATGCAATAAAACAAATCCAACAAACCATTTTTTTGTGATATGTTCTGCTTTCTTTAAGCTATGTTTTTTTTAGATGGTTTTATATTTTATTTTCTAGTGCAATGATTTTCATAAATTTTTAAGTGTGGTTTAAAGAAAAACATCAACAGCATCAAACGCCATCAGTTCTCAAGCACCGTGATGCCATATTGTATCATAGGCGATATGTTTGACTTAAGAGCTACACTTATGTGGCTTCAAAATATGTAAAAAAAAAAAATGCTATATATATATAATATGGTGTATGGACCATTTTACAGCCTTGACAGACTGTGATCATTTTATGGAAAAATATATGTGTCAAGATTCTAGTAATTAATGACAATTGTAATGATTTATCTAATGATATTTCCTGTTTTTGTTTCACAGAAAACTGTAATGCCCTACAGGTTTAGAACAGCATGAGATTGAGTAAATAATGACAGAATATTCATTTTTGGATGAACTATACCTTTAAGTGTCCAAGTGTATTTGGTGGGCCACTGCACCTCGCATCACTGCAAGCTAATTTGCTGATATTTTTATTACCCCCGCTAATCACATATTTATAGATTATATTTAGCAAAAGTTCAAAACATCCAGCAGAGAGTCTGACAGAGAAACAAAAAAGCTCAAGGAAGAAAAATGAACTGAGACACCATGACAGGTGGAGACGGAACAGAATCATTCTTTGTGCTTCATTCACCTGTTCCCACAGTGTGAGGCTGAATTAATGAGTGAACAATCGCTCCATAAGTGAAATGAGGTGTGGTGTGGTGAGGGACGAGATGATGGGAAGGGGGGGAACGTGGACTTGCTTATCAAATATGCACAGGATTATTACAGTATCGCAGACTGGCACATTGGAGAAATCATTGTAATACACTGTGGGTGAGGGGAGGGGGATATCAGACCTATTAATTTCCTGCTTTGCATTAGTGCCAGACTGCAAACTGCATGTTTTCTGCACAAATGCTCCTCATCATTGCCACAGCCAATCACAGGAGGCCGATGATGTTGTTTTTCGTGAGCAAACTTTAAGAGAGAAACAATGCTTGAAGCTGCTAGCCTCATTTGCGTTTGTTGAAAACTGTGTGGCATGTATGAGTGCAGTGAAGGAGAGAAACCAATGGAAAGAGAGAGAGCGAGGATGAAAGAGGCAGGGATGGGCAAAGATACATCAAAATGTATTTTAAAATAAAATACCAAATACCTTAATTTTAAGTGTATCAAAATAAACTACAAAATACAGCAGCCACACCAAGTATCAAAATAAACTACTGTATTTTTGTATTTTAAAAATACTAAAAAAATACTTTTACAAGGGAGCATGAAATTTCTTCACAAACCTTCCATCAATTGGCCTATTTGATCTATCTCTTCACCAATACACTGATGTTTGTGAATAATGATTTTATGTATTTTGAAAATACAAAAATACTAATCTTAAATGTATTTAAATACAAATTACATTTGATTTTTGCCGAAGGCTTTCAAATACAAAATACAAAATAGTATTTTGTATTTCAAATACGTATTTTAAATACATGTATCTGAAATACTGCCCATCCCTGGAAAGAGGGATGTTGATTTTCCTGTGGGACGCAGCTGGTGTGCTGTTAAAGGAATAACACAAAAATGAAAACTCTGTCATCATTTACTCACCTCATGTTGTTCCAAACCTGTATGACTTTCTTTCTTCTGTGAACCACAAAAGCAGATATTGTGAAGAATGTTTGTGTTCACACAATAGAAGTCAATGGGGTCCAAAACAATACTGACTTCACTGAGTTTTAATGTATGGACAGAAAAACACTGATGCATTTTTCAAAATGTCTTCTTTTATTTTCTACAGAAGAAAGGAAGTCATACAGGTCTGAAATGACATGTGGGTGAGTAATCATCTTTCTCCTCTCGCTGTGCCTCTTACTTCCTCTCTCCCTTTACACATTTCTACACACTGCCAGATTGAGCTTAAACCCAAAGGAACGCTCAAATTCCCTCATGCACATATGCATAGTGGGGTGTCAAAAGCAGCCGCAACCTTGAAATGGTTGGATTTAACAAATTGTGTGTGTGTGTATGTGTGTGTGTGTGTGTATGTGTGTTAGAGAAAGCGAGCAAAAGAGAGCATGGAGATCTTCAAATGTAAGTTTTACTGAAGAACCGTCAAGGTGC
Source organism: Sinocyclocheilus rhinocerous (assembly GCF_001515625.1). Classification (NCBI taxonomy): domain Eukaryota; kingdom Metazoa; phylum Chordata; class Actinopteri; order Cypriniformes; family Cyprinidae; genus Sinocyclocheilus; species Sinocyclocheilus rhinocerous. The sequence goes on along the minus strand of NW_015641038.1, from coordinate 34,210 downwards.
AGGTTAAGAGAGCAAAGACAGGACGTAATATAGGGCATGAATATGGCACACTTTTTCCATTATGTTGTTTTTAAAGCATTAGAAGCACAATCTTTTTTTGTGTTTTTTTTTGTGAGAACTGCTAGATATGATATGATATACAATGTTATCATTTTGACCACATCTGTTGAATTGACATTTAATGAATTGCGGTAAAAACATTTTACCGGTAATTACCAAAATTTTTTTTTGTTCAATAGAAAATGGGGGACAAAACTAAATATGTCATTTTAGTATTATTTATATACTTTTATAGCATTTATTCATATTTTAAGTTAGCTTTTGTTTTTATATAGTCATTTTTTATTTTTATTTATTTATTTTAATTTTATGTGATTTTTTTTATTAGTTCTATATATTTTCATTTAAAATTAATTTATTTTTATTTCAGTTTATGTAATTTTATTTCTTTAACTTAGAAAAAACATTCCTTGGCAACTAACTAAAATACTGAAGTTTATGTTTTCATCTGATTTTAGTATTTTGTTTTATTTTATTTCAGCTTTCTTTCAATTGCTGAAAACAGTTTTAGTTCTACTTAACAATTACAAGTTATAACAATGAATTCCTTCAAATTTGGATACCCAAGAACACTTAAAAAAAAAAAAAAAGAATGTAGAAAATATTTTCACTCAGAAATTCTTCAGGATTGCAAAAATTGAAAATAATTTACAAAAATTGTAAACATACATAATGAATAAAAAATAAAGCCACTGACATAATATTTAAATTGAACTTCTGGTGTTGATTATTAACAGTTTATATATGTTAAATGAGGGTGTTTTTATTTCAGACCCTAGTTTGTACCTTGTTCGTGGAAAGTACCAAAACAGCTAAGTTGCTTGGTGGCAGAACAAAGGCAGGAAATAATGTAGATATATCTTGTCTAAATTGATTAGTGTTCGAGTAAATGTCCAATTAATCTGCTTTGTGATAACAGTGTGTGCTTTACAGCATGAAATATGCATGAGTGATCCACCACACTAGTGTTTAAAAATTATTTTCATCTTCCACCCCGAGGAGAAGTGTCCGACTGGAGCGTGCGTGTGCTGATGAGCCCCTTCTGTCTGAAAGCCCTTCCTGTGCTACTCTCTCTGGGATACAACATAGGAATTGGCTGTTGGGATAAAAAAACAGATGCAATCATTTTCTTTAATTTTTTCTCAGCCCTCCATCTCGCAAACATTTTCTTAGAGCGCAGCTCACATGCAGTCCTTCGGAAGGATTCAATAGATGGTCCTCTCATTCAGACTGCACGAGGAACGACATGCCAGAGAGTCTGTCCGTGGGTAACATAATCACTGTTCATTTCAATGCCACTTCCTGTCCTGTAAACAGATTAAGCCAAAACACATTCTATGCAATTACGCAAATGCATAAAAGAGAAAGTTTTGCATTAGAAATTGAATAACTGTCTCCTTTTCTATTCCTAGTTGGGAATTTAAATAGAATTGGCCACATCCCATTTATCTATCTATCTATCTATCTATCTATCCGTCCGTCCGTCCGTCCTATCTATCTGTCTGTCTGTCTATCTATCTGTCTATCTGTCTATCTGTCTATCTGTCTGTCTGTCTATCTGTCTATCTGTCTGTCTATCTGTCTGTCTGTCTGTCTGTTGTTTTTCAAAACCTACATTTTTACTTTTTAATACTCCTATACATGTTAATACATTTTAAACAGCTTTTTTAATACAAAATAAATGCTTTTTTAAATTTTCAGTTAATTTTAATACCTCTTATAAAATTTTTGACTTGCAATTCTACATCCAGTTTGTGACCTGAATTAAAAATCAGTTTGCATTCAGAAAGTGAATTGGAATTTAAAAGGCATTCTCAATTAAATTCTGAACTTTGGAAATTCTGGTGCCCAACCTAATAAAGAAGCTTATAATACCCAGAGATAGCAATTCGTTAGCCTTCCCATTCATCTCAATCACTTCATCTGAATCACCTTTTTTTTTAGCTGGCACGGGTTGGCACAGCCAAACACATTAGGTCTGAATATTGTACCAATGTTTAAGCATTTCACTGCATGTTTTAGTTTTGACTGAAATTATTATGCTGATAATATATTTGAAATAAAACCTTGTGGCAAAGGATGTGAAATATATGTAGTCTAGACTTTTGTTGCACACTGTACTTGAGTAAAAAATTATAGTCCTATCTTCAGTGGTGATGCACTCTCAGATAACGTTGGCTGTTAAAGAGCCTACAGCACCTCTCTCTTTTGTGGAGTGCAGAAACCGCCACCTGAGTTTTAAATAAACTCTGCATGGGGGAAAAGATAGAAAACTGGCTGGGGAGGCCAGCTGTCGATTCTTCATTCTCGGGCCATAAAGTTCCCTCAGGAAAAGATTCCCAGCAGAAAGTTAGACAAATTGCATATGATTGCAATGACTCAGCTAGACAATAAGGACAGAAAAGTGTAAAGCGTCTGACCGATTTTCCGAATTTCCATAGATTTTCATTTTCCTTTGTCATCTTTCTGTTTCCTCAGCAGTTGCTGTTTACCGGTGGAGTGAAAAAAGATCTGCTTTAGTTGCACTTTCAGTGACAGGGCAATAAAGTGTTTGTCATGAGGGAAACGGCTTGTGTCTTTAATGCAGATGTACAGTATCAACCGTATCCAGACTCTGGAATGAGGTGGGAATTGATACTTTTCTTTCTTTTTTCCACATTCCATTATAAACCAATATGATGAGAGATGCCTGAAACCTCCAAATCAATTCTGTCATTCTTTAAGTTCTGTACAAAATGTTCTCTTTTATACAACAGCTAAAGTTTACTCTAAAAACAAGGTGATACATGAACTGCAGAGTGAATCTGTGAAAACATAAAAAATAGACCCATACATCAAGTCTAAAACTACCACAAAGTACCCCAACAGAAGAAGGGTCTCTTAAGCCTTGCATTTTAATATATAAATATAAAAACTATATATTGTAATGTTTTATTAATAAAATTAATAATCCTATAAAAATTTATCAAGTCCATTTTTTTGTCTGGCGCTTTTCACTATAAACGTTGTTTCAAAGCATCTTTACAATTTCATGTTGTTACATTTAGAGGTGTATATACAGTGTATATATATATATATATATTCCATCCATGTAATAAAATATAAGGTATAATATAATTATATAGAATTTATTTTTCTTTTTGTTATTAGAAATAAAATATGTAAATGTTAATTTATTTTCAATTTTTTATGAGATGTTTATGTATGCATCTTAAAAAATGTTATTTTGTTGTTATAAATACACACACACACACACACACACATATAGTGACTTGGGATTTTTTGTGAGCACAACAGATATTCAATGCCCGAAGGACGAAATCAAAATTGGGAGGAATTTTGTCAACTCTAAGCCTTTTCCACAGTTAAAATGCTGAAAAAGGTGCGTAGTTCCATTTGCAGAGAACTAAAAGAGCAGATCAAATCCATGTCTATCTTAAATTTATCAACACACACACACACACACACACACACACACACACACACACACATATAGTGACTTGGGATTTTTTGTGAGCACAACAGATATTGATTTAGCTTTTGTATATTTAAAGATAAACTGTACTTTATTCACAGAATAAAGGATGAGGGGGTTGAGGGGATATTGAACAAGAACTTAAAGGGTTGGCAAACGATAAACAGCTAGGTCATAGTTGAAGGTATGGACTGGATAAAAGGACTGAGAAAACATTTCTTCAAAAACTTGCAAATGAACATGCTTGATCTTAAATATTCATGATCTGGAAGTTGCATTTATCCTTTTTATGTGCAAAAGGGAAATGGAGAGAGTTAGAGGAGAAGAAGTTAAAGAAAGAAGGATGGGGGGAAACGCTGGGCCTTGAATGTTCGCCTTGAATGCATGCTGATTTCAGGCACAATTATGACATGATGAAAGCGGGGACTTGGAAATGAGACCCCTTTCTTTGTTAGTCTCTTTTGAGCACTCCTCACCTCCTTGCTTTTTTCCCCCATCTCTTTTTCTCCTTTCAGGTCGAGTGGACATGCAGTGGGAGACAGGTGGCAGGTGGTGAGCCCAGAAGTAAACAAGAATTTAAACAAGACTAAATCAGCCGTGTTGACCAGTTAGGAGGACTAATGTTGGCTTGCAAAAAGAAAGTTTGGAAATTCAGTTTTTTAAAATGAACTATGTTTACTAACTCAGATTGTCCTGTTCATACAGTTTTGTTCGACAGCAGCTGTGAATACTTTTTTTACAGTATATTTAATCATTTAGCAGACGTACTCTGCTAAATGCTGAAAATTTAATGGGAGTCAGTTTGGTTGTCACTCTCGTTTATACAGTAACTGAACCGTGTGCGAACATAGCTATTGTTTATGAGAGCAGTTTCTGAACTGTTGGCAGGAACCGAGCGGGCCGTGCCTGGAGGTGCCCATGCCAAGATGAAGGTTCAGTGAGGAGGAACAGTAGACAGGAAGTGGGGATTTCGAAAAGGCGAGTCTAGGAACGTGGGGCTCAGTGGGGATATTGGGGAGAATTAGTTACACCTGTTTCCCTGATCTCCTCAAACCAGAGTTTACCATGAACACCTACTGGAGGAGACACAAAACTACAGGGATGCAAATCTATATTGGATTGGAGCCAAACTTAGTAAGCCTTTGATATCAGAGAATCGATGTACAGAATGAACGAAGCACAAGTTTCTTTGAGCTCTTTGTCTTGAAGACAAAAAGATATGGATATAAATCCATCTCAAATCCATATATCTTTTCTCTGACATCCACCCAAATTACTTTTTTTTTCATGAAAAAGGACCCTGGAAATTGTCTCTAGACTTCAAAAGATGTTTCAAAACCTCTACGTTACCTTATTCATATTTTGATGAGGTTTATATAGTGTCCTACTCATAAAGAATCTTGAGAGAAACATCTAAGAAAAAATCAATGCTTAAATCATAACTGAGAACTCCACTGATTCTCCTGAGCTATAAAAGATCAACCACTGAGAAATAAAACTTTCCTCTAGACTGATTCATTGGCGGATGTCTTCATTGCATCATTCTCCCTTACAGAATAATCCTCCTCCTCAACACTCTTTGTCTAGATTACATAAAGCCACCTGTTTTTATGACAGCAGGATGAAAACATTGTTATTATACAATATGTCCACAGACAAGAGCTGTGTGTTCATAGCTTCTTTGTGTTGTCAGCTACTGAATAAATGATTCAGGCAGAGATCCCTCAGGTCTTAACTGATCAGATTTGAGAAATAATATTCCTGGTATTCCATATTTCTTCATCTCGGCAATGAATGCGAGGACCCCTTCTAATCCCATCACAGGAGCTTCATCTCACCACAATAATAGCAAGGGAGCAGATTAGTATATTGTCGTATTGCAATTTCTCTTTCGCTTCTATTTTTCATCACATGCTATTTTAGAAAGGCATAATTGTTTTCTTTTGTTAATTTATAGTTTAGTTGAGGCACAATATTCAGACTGCATACAGACAGAAAGAGATATGAAAAAGAGGCAATCCCAAAATCCATTGCAAAAAGTTCTGTGGAAAATCCAAAGTGGTGGATAATTGTGAAAAAGAAGCACACTTTAGCATACTTACTTATTACATAAATAATAGAGTTAAAAAAAAAATACACTGAATGCAAACTGAATGTAATGTTTTCAGATAATTAATTGCATGTTAATTGCAATTAAATCAAAATGTATTGTTTAAAATGTATATTAAATACAGTTAGCTGAACATTAGAGTGCTTTTGACTTTAGGACTTAAATGAATCTTTATGTGTAATTTTGTAATTACTTGTATTGTCTTAGGTACATGGTTAAAGTGTGCTGCCGAATATACTATGATAAACAAAAATATACATTAAAGGGGTCATATAATGCTACATGCACTTTTACAAGTTGTTTGAACTGAAATGTGTGTTGGCAGTGTGTGTACACAACCACCCTAAAATGATAAAAAAAACACCCTAAAATGATAAAAATCCACGCGGTGGTTTTTTGTTAATCTACTAAAATTTTTACCCCTTTCTCAAATCGAGCCGATCTCAGATGCCTGTCTGTGTGACGTCACA
>NW_015641038.1:3007-27723 GCF_001515625.1 Sinocyclocheilus rhinocerous | reverse complement strand
GATGAATGTGGCTAAAGTAAACAGTCTCTCTGAGAGCAGAGAAAATTTAAAGGACATTTAAAGGAAAATGATACAAAAACAGCTTGATCTGAAAAGAGCTGTTTTTGACAGGGTAAAAAATGTGTTTTTTTACACTACCATTGAGAAATTTTAACCAAACTATGTTACAGACTTTTCATTAAGACCCTAAAGAATCATATCAACTTGTGGAAAATGGGCATCCTATGACCCCTTTAATATAATTTATATAGAAACTTTTCTATTGAATCTTTTTTTTCTATTGCAATACATGTAATGTATTTAAATGTATAGTCTGATGTATAGTCTGTAAAATTATGACCCAATGTACTGTGTTAATATGAAAGAATTTTCCGTTTTGATTATTATTATTTTTTTGTATTTTACCCATTTTTGAATTACGCATTGCATTGTGTAGTGTTTTTGTGTTAAAGGAAATGTGTAAATTTAACAGAAAATGTTCTGGTAATTTTCTGCCAGGACAATATATATATATATATATATATATGTATATTTTTTTTCTAACAGTGTACATTTCAAATATATTAACTTAGTATTGACTAACACAAAAAGTTAAAACACTGTAAAAAAGTTTACTTCCTTAAAGCATATTAAAAGATTATGAAAATGCACTTGAAAGTAAAACTTTGACGTTGAAAAACTTCCATTTTAAAGTCACTCAGTACTCTTTTAAAAGGTGTACTGAAGTGTTAAGAAGCAGTCACAAAGTGTACTCTCTTTAAGTACACTTGGCCTTTTATGTCATTAATATTATATTATCTGCAAGTACAGTTTTTAAAAGGATTTTTAGGATTTGAAGTACGTTAAAAGTTCATATTCAGTACAATTAAGCATACTTCTTTTTCACAAGGAAAGGCAAGAGAAATTGATTCGAATTAATAAAAATAAAAAAAGATTTGTGTGCTGTGAATTTTGATGTTTATCAGAATATTATGACGTTAACTTAGTAACATGCTAACACAAACTCAATCAATTGAGAGTTGATTCTCCACTGTGGAGCAATATTTGGAACTGTTGCCTATTCAGAATTCACTAAAGGTGTCACATATGAGGTTATGCTGTTTATGTAGGCAGTGAGGCATCTCACTTTGTTTTGGAACCCAGTCATAGAGTGTCACAGATAGACATATGGACAGAGACAGATGGAAAGGTGAAGTAGGGAATGAGGACATTCAAAGAGAGATCAGTGAAGCCTAAATTGGGAATTGCTCAATATACCATCTCACAAGTGACCTGTAATCCTACATAAAGGCAACTACATGATTTTCATTACAGCTGATTTAGTTCCTGTGCTGGATTATGTGCGTCAAATCTTGTGTAAGATCACGGTCATGGACACCAGCTCTGTGATATTACACAAAAGTGCTGGCTGATGTAAGCAACCAACCTTTCAGAGGAAGTTATTCATTGTTATTTTCTTAACATTGCTATCTTAAGTGTTTCTTTATCCCTTTGACTTATACTCAAATATACAGTACCATGCCTACGATCTCAAAATAGCGAGAGCAATAGAATCGGTTTCACATTCTTCTGTTAAAATATTTTTTTCCCTCTTTTCTGAACAGTTAGGAGAAACAAAATCTGTGAAGTCGTGCATGAAACAGACTGGTTAGCGTGTTGACGTGGTGATGTTAAAGCTAAAAATAAAGTCTGCTCTTAATGAGCATTACTCTGAATTACAGCCAACATTACATCTATAATTTGCAAAACTCTCTGTTTGACCGAAGCTGCACCTGTGCCTCCTTTTGGGTGTGTGTGTGTGTGATGTACAATCTGTATTGTGTGATCTTTCTATCTTCATAACTGACATGGGCATGCTGAAAAATGAATATCCATCTGGCATGTTACATTTTATGTTCCTGTTTTTAATGAGAGTATTGAGGATCACGTCTTCTTTTTCCTCTTGTCATGATGGCACTTCATAGCTGTTATTTATTTAGCGGGTCTCAAGAGGGAGAGGGGACAGTGTAAATGACATACAGTCTCTTTTTGCTCATTGCATCGACCTTGAATTATTTGCCTCACTAGCTAATTAGCCGGTGTTAGCACTTACACGTTCCTTGAGATGCTCGCTATAGTGACACAGCATGTCAACACTTAGCTACAGAAGGAGACCAGATTTAGTCTAAGTGTATTTGTTTTAATTCTTATAAAAAGTTTCAGTGTAAACCCACAAGGCAGCTAAAATGTGGTTTGAAGTGGTAGCTAGCCCTCCTGGTAGTGATTTTCTAGCATTCATTCATTCATTTATAAAGCACTTTACGACAGCAAATGCAGACCAAAGTGCCGTACAATCAACTTATAGAAATATAAAATGCAATAAAACATAAAAAAAAGACTAACTAGAATATTAACACTAGCTCAACTCCTTAAAAGCTAATGAAAAGAGGTATTTTAATGCAAATTTTAAAAAAAAGCTATTTTAAATAAGCATGTGGCAAGTCATTCCAGAGACTCAGACCTACAACATTAAAGGCCTGAGTGATCTCCTTTATACTTAAAGGGGTCATATGATGCGATTTCAATTGTTCCTTTCTCTTTGGAGTGTTACAAGCTCTTGGTGCATAAAGAAGATCTGTAAAGTTGCAAAGACTAAAGTCTCAAATCCAAAGAGATATTCGGATAGTTGGCCAATCAGAGCACACCTCGCTTTTCAGAACAATGAGCTTTGTAAAAATTGACGCGTTTCAGAAAGGCGGGGCATAGAGGAGAAACAATAATGTACAGTATGTGGAAAATAATGTGTTTTTTGAACCTTAAACCGCATAAACACATTTCATTACACCAAATACACAAAATAATGTTCTTTTTAGCAACATCATATGACCCCTTTAAAATGACACAGAGGGGTTGTAAGAAGCAGCATATTAGTTGATCTTAAAGAGATGTCTGGCCAAACCTGATGAGCTCAGGACACATATGCAGGAGCCATTCCATGCACTGGTTTTAAAACATACAGCATGACCTTATATTTTATCCTGAAGTCAATTGGCAGACACCTGAGCGAGGCCAAAATAGGAGAGATATGATCACTCTTCTTTGCACCCACCAGCAGTCTAGCCACTGCATTCTGAACTAACTGCAAGTGTGAAATAATGGTCTGAGAGGATATTTTTCTTACACAAACGCATCGTGTTGCTTCAGAATGCCTTTATTAACCCCCCGGAGCCGTGTGGACTTCTTCTATAATGGATGGGTGCAATTTTTTGGACTTTACATTTTGAGCTACCATCCACTCCCATTATACAGCATGGATTAGCCTGGACATAATTTAATATAACTCCGATTGTATTCGTCTGAAAGAAGAATGTCATATACACCTAGGATGGCTTGAGGGTGAGTAAATCATGGGATATTTTTAATTTTTGGGTGAACTATCCCTTTAATGACCTTCTCTAGATCTTTAGTTTAAAGAATTGGTTTTAATCGAGCAAGAGACCTGATCTGGAATAAACAGCTCTCAACCGCAGCACCGATCTGCTTGTCAAATCTAGACCGACCATGGACCTAAATAAGTAACGGTTTCTGTGCATCCTCTGTCAGGTCCAAAAATCATAATCTCTGTCTTTCCCTGGTTTAACTGAATTAGATTAATGGCCATCCAGCTCTTAACCTCTTCCAAGCATGCCAAAAGTGACTTAAAAACACCATTCTCTCCTGATCTCAAAAGGAGATAAATTTGTGTATCAACGGCACAAAAATGGTAGAACATGGCATATTTAAAAAAAAATCAAACCCAGAGTCAACATAAAAGTGCTTTGTGGTCATAACATATTACTGTGCAAGGAACTATGCAGAACAGGGTTTAGCCATCATTTCAGAAGTTTATATAAATAAAACATTACAGTATAACATTTCTGTAATCTACATACCTTGACTTGCCTCATGAAGATCAGCTGTGACTAGACTTGACTCAGGAAGATCAGCTGAGACGTAACGATTCTCTGGAAGACCAGCTGAGACGTAACGATACTCTGGAAGACCAGAGAAGAGACTTCTTTAAAAAACATTAACAATTTTACTGTTCAAAAATGTAAAAACTTTGACTGGTAGTGTAGGCTATAAGCAACTTTATTTTTTCTCTAATTTCTAGCTTTTCATTGGTTTAGAAATCACATAACTGCTGGACAATAATCAATTATAATGATTTGTTAATCTTTATATACTAAAAACACTTTTTTTATAACATAAGGCAGAATAGTTTCTATACTGTAATAAATGCTGTGTCAATTAGCACTGCATTGTTCATATACTTTATTTATTACCTGGAGATGACTTGAAAAACACAAATAAACCATATATTGTCGCAATCGTATGTTTAATGTCTTCATGTTTCCAAACGTTTCTGTTTTTCTGTGAAAACAACTGTTTCCGGCTTCGAGTATGAATGAAACACACACTGCACGGAGTGTTTAAGCGCTCCGCGATGTTCATCTCGCCTTATTCTGGGTCCAAATAAAATATCAGGTCATGCGCCAACTATCCTGTCTCTTTGAATTTAAATATATATTTATTCACACCAGCTCTTGAAAACCTCTATGCGAACACACTTGCCCGAAAAAGTGCGGGGGACGAATTTACGTGATATTAAAAGTGGGGGGGACACGTCCCCTGCGTAATCTACGCCCCTGATGCAGAATAATTCTTTATCAGTTGATTGATCTGTCCGTGTAATTCTAATTAGTATGAAAAGGAATAAAAGTTGTCACTGACACTAGTGGTCATTTCAACTGGAAACTGCTGTTAATTGTATGTATAGGTAAGTTTTTGGAGTTTTGCAAAAATGTAGGTATAGGCATTTTCCCTATGAGCCTATGTTGTATATGTATGAAAATGCTAGCCAGAAAGGGTCCTGTACAAAACGCTTTATATGTAGGAATACAGGGGCTGTCTTCCACTTTACTTGCACACTCACACTCACACACTCACATGCCACTGCCCTCCCCCAGCTCGTGATCCCCTTGAGTATTAATCTGTGATTCTGAAGATGTGGTTTTGTGAGTGACTTTCATGAAATATTCATGAGTTTAGGTAGTGGAGCGTCGTTCAGAGGGAGATCACCAGGTAGAATGAATTACATTAGCATGGTTTAATACATGAGCAGCTACATCATGGCCATTTAAAGCTATCCCTCTCTCATCCGCATACTTCAAGGGCTTCCATTGTCAACTGTCACCTGATGCTGTTTATTTATAAATAGCGTGCATGCTAGCAAGTGTGTGTGAGTTGTGGAGTGTCACGAGCCTCCCATCCATGCTAATGAAGTCAAGGTTTGACGGCCGTTTATATCACTAGGCCAGAGGTCCCCAACCACCGGGTTGCGGCCGTGGAAGTGTTGCTACCGGGTCGCAAGAACGTTCTAGGAAAAATGTGTATGACACTGTGTTATTTATTGCGCGTTAATGATTGTTCTAATTATTCTGTATTTTCGTTTGTTGTATGCAATTGCTATGGAGTAGCAATTTGACGATTTCATGTAAATTAAATGTTCAATGAGTAAATGAATGATTGTTCTGATCTGTCATATATTAGGGGTTAAAACGGATCGCAGTTGATCCGTGATACATACGGACATACGGATATATATAAACCCCACCCCACACCAGCCGGTCCACGAGAATATTTTTAAAATATAACCCGTCCGTGGTGAGGTTGGAGACCCCTGCTCTAGGCTACTGCTGGGCAGTGTGGCCAAATTTCATCTTGACGTTGTAAATTTGTGCTTGCATATTTCAGATGGAAATAATGCATTATAATATGTAAACTATTTTATATATCATGATATATGTGCACATATTGTAGTAAGGTATCAAGGCTTTAAGCACAATATTAAAGCCAGACATGAGCTTTTCCACCTCACAAACTACAATTTTTAAATACATGAATTATGTTTCCATCTTTGATGCCACAGTTTTTGGAAGTGCCTTTTTCTGTTCTAAAGAAGGGGGTGTCCCAATACATTTGTCCAGATGTATGTACAAGTCATTGGTGTTTGGTGATGAGTTTTTGGCTCGAGGTCTGCATTTAAAGTCACACCAGAGGTGTTTCAGAAGATCAGAGCTGGGATTAGGACTTGGCCTTATGTAGACCAGTCAAGTTCTTCCACACTGACTGCATCAATCTTTTTTTTTTTTACCTTGCCTTATACACAGAGGCATTGTTGTGTTAGAATAGAAAAGGGTCCTGTTCAAACTATTGGTTTAAAATAGAATCACACAATTCCTATAGGAATATCATTATATGCTTAAACATTAAGATTTGTACTCGTGGAAATTACTAAAGTAGTCAAACCTGTTCATTAGAAGTGGGTGTCCCAATACTTTGGACAATATAGTGTATGTTTGGTGCGGTAGGGGGCACCAACCCCATATTCTTTCATAGGGCCCAGAATTGCTAGCGGCGCCCCTGCACACACACACGGATATTTATCCCAGATCTGTTGGCTGTCATTCATGTGATCGGTCAGGGATGTGTTTGCCGTAACCCGTGAGTTACAGAGTCTTTAATCAGCCTGCTTAGGATATGCCGAGGACTAGGAAATGGCTCTGGCGTTTCAAAAAGACTCAATTTATTAGCACAGTTTGGGGTGCTAAAGTAAACACTGGGTTTCTCTGCGGGGTGTTGTTTCCTGTGTAGATGGTCATTAGCAGGGCTGGTTTATTTTGTGCTAGTTTCTGGTGGGAATATAAAAATTATGTGGTTTCAGGCTGAAATGCTACTGTTCAAATGTTTGGGGACAGCAAGATTTTTTAATGTTTTTGACGGAAGTCTCTTATGCTCACCAAGGCTGCATTTATTTAATCAAAACTATAGTAACAGCACAATATTGTGGAATATTATTACAAATTAAAATATGTTTCCTATTTTAATATTTTAAAATGTTATTACTCACAGCAAGAAGGTCCCTGGTTCGAGTCCCGGCTGAGCCAGGATGTCTTTCTGTGTGGAGTTTGCATGTTCTCCCCGTGTCTGCGTGGGTTTCCTCCGGGTGCTCCAGTTTCCCCCACAATCCAGGGACATGCAGTATAGGTGAACTGGACAAAAGTAAATTGGCCGTAGTGAGTGAGTGAGTGTGTGTGTGAATGAATAAGTGAGTGTGTCCCAGCACTGGGGTTGCACGAGTTAGTGTACTCTCAGTGCTGGGTTGCGGCAGGAAGGGCCAAATAAAACGTGCCAAATCGGTTGTGCGGATCACTTCGCTGTGGCGACCCCTGATAAAAAGGGAGCAAGCCGAAGGAAGAGAGAGAGATTTATTTCTGTGATGCAAAGCTGAGTTTTCAGCACACATGATCCTTTAACGGTCTAATTCCACAATTTAATAATAAATTTAAAAATTATTTGCTGTAAAGTTGCTTTGCAACGATTTGTATCGTGAAAAGCGCTATACAAATAATAAATAAACTTGAATTCAGTACTACATAGTTCACAGTCTTTGTAACGTGTTTTCAGCAATACATTTCTAACATTTATAATGTGTTTAGAAACAATTCTCTGAATTGTCTTTACACAAACTTTAATATTGTTGTGGAAACCAAAATACTTTTTTTTATTTCAGGATGTTTTGATAAATCAAAAGTTAAAAAAGAACAGCATTTATTTGAAGAAGAAAGAGAAGGTCCCTGGTTCGAGTCCCGGCTGAGCCAGGATGTCTTTCTGTGTGGAGTTTGCATGTTCTCCCCGTGTCTGCGTGGGTTTCCTCCGGGTGCTCCAGTTTCCCCCACAATCCAGGGACATGCAGTATAGGTGAACTGGACAAAAGTAAATTGGCCGTAGTGAGTGAGTGAGTGTGTGTGTGAATGAATAAGTGAGTGTGTCCCAGCACTGGGGTTGCACGAGTTAGTGTACTCTCAGTGCTGGGTTGCGGCAGGAAGGGCCAAATAAAACGTGCCAAATCGGTTGTGCGGATCACTTCGCTGTGGCGACCCCTGATAAAAAGGGAGCAAGCCGAAGGAAGAGAGAGAGATTTATTTCTGTGATGCAAAGCTGAGTTTTCAGCACACATGATCCTTTAACGGTCTAATTCCACAATTTAATAATAAATTTAAAAATTATTTGCTGTAAAGTTGCTTTGCAACGATTTGTATCGTGAAAAGCGCTATACAAATAATAAATAAACTTGAATTCAGTACTACATAGTTCACAGTCTTTGTAACGTGTTTTCAGCAATACATTTCTAACATTTATAATGTGTTAAGAAACAATTCTCTGAATTGTCTTTACACAAACTTTAATATTGTTGTGGAAACCAAAATACTTTTTTTCATTTCAGGATGTTTTGATAAATCAAAAGTTAAAAAAGAACAGCATTTATTTGAAGAAGAAAGTTTCTGTAACAATGTACAGGTCACTTTTGATCGATTTAATATGTCCTTGCTGAATAGAAATAGAAAAATTTATTTAATCCTAAGTAGCATCCTGACACTGTACCTGTCACAAAGTCAGATTTCCAACTTGTTTAAAAATGTCCACAACTATAATTTCTTCATTATGCAGGTGTATGATGTCACACAAACATGGCAACAACCAGTAAGTTAATGATAATCACTTTTAAGCAAACAAGATGCATCGGTGAGTAAAACTGCTTTACAGGCTAGTAAAACTTGTTTACCAAATGTTGACAGTGAAAATTTTAATTTGGCCTTTTTCACAACTGTATGCCTGCAGAACAAATGCTAGCATTAATTTATTAGCATACCATTGTTTATCCTCCACAGTTCTGTTGCAAGGAAGCTACTGTTTTTAATTGAACACCTGCAAAGCTAATGTTAGTGATGGTGCCATCATCTTAGCGTTGGGCTATGGAATGTCTTTATGGTCCAAAGTCAAGTAGAAACATGCCATATTCAACTTTTATTTGAACACAATATAAATGCCATCAGGTTTTGCTCCTCGGTATTGGCTGAAGTTTCAATCAAATTAATATGCAGGCTTGGTTGTGTCATCTGACAGGGCTGAAGCACGTTAGATGTAACACATTGCTGTCATAAAACTGTATGTTAGTCTGAGAGTGGTCATTTTATCTTCTTCCAGTTTACATGGTGACTTATCGGCGGCTTCTATCTATGTGCTATTCCTATAATATTAGCCACAGAGCAGCATCAGTCTTGGAGCTGCACAAGCTAAATGACAGCTTGCAGGGAGAAAGTCCTCCACTGATCCAGACGGTGCTATATTCCCAACAGCCCAGTTCAGTCGCACCCAGAAAGAGAGAAAGAATATGGACGAGTATCAAACAGGCTACTGCGAGCAACAATAAGCCCCAAATTCCCTGTGGGAAGACTATGAACTCTCGTTATTGTTGTATATGTCAGCCTACACAAGCCTGCCCTTTGTTTCTGCAGGAGAGCAACAGGAAAGTGCCAGAAAAGATCAAGGCAATGCAAGGCAAGGGAAGTTTATTTATATAGCACATTTAGTACACAATGGTAATTCAAAGTGCTTTACATAAAAGAAAGTAAAATAATAATAATCATAAAAAATAATCACAAAAATAAACCAAGGAATTTAAAAACTTTGAAAATGATTTAAAATTTATTTAAAATTAATTTAAGACAGTTAAAAATAGAAAATGATTATACATAAAATACAGTGAAATCATTTCGGGTTGCATAAAATACAGTGCAATACATAAAATACAGTGCAATCAGTTCGGACATCGCACAGTGCTCAATCAATAAATGCACAGCTAAACAGTCTAGATTTAAATGTGACTAATGTTTTAGCACATCTGGTCTCTTCTGGAAGCTGATTCCAACTGCAGTTGGCAAAATAGCTAAAAGCGGATTCCCCTTGTTTTGTGTGAACCCTTGGTATTTCTAACTGACTCGATCCTAATGATCTGAGTGGTCTGTTAGGTTTATATTCAGTGAGCATATCTGCAATGTATTTAGGTCCTAGGCCATTGAGTGATTTATAAACGAGTAAAAGTACTTTAAAATCAATCCTAAATGTAACTGTCAAGATAGCAGGTTGACGATTTTAGGTGCTGCACTATTTCCTCCAAAATGTTGCTATCAATTGCTTCAAAAATATACATAGTATCTTCTTTTTGATATTGCGGTCAAATCTGTCAGACCTCTGCATAACTTGAGGATGTGCTAATCGCCTTCCTGATATTAATGATCTTCTCAGAAAAGAAGGAAGCAAACTCATTGCATTTGCTGTCAGAGAGCATTTCACTGGGAATCTGACTTTGGGGGTTTGTCAGTCTCTCAACAGTAGCAAAAAGAGTGCGAGTGTTGTTTAAGTTGCTGTTTATAAGGTTTGAGAAGAATGACTGTCTAGCTTTGCCTAGTTGTCTTTATATATGCTATAGTGGATTTCAAGTTTCGTCTTCCGCCACATCTGCTCAGCTTTTCTGCATTGTTTTTTTTAACTTTGTACTGCTGTTGATTATCGCCAAGCTGATTTTTGTCTGCCAGTCTTCTTGCTGACTTTCACAGGAGCAATGTCATCAATAACATTCTTAACTTTTGAGTTAAAGGAATCAAGGAGAAGATCAACAGATTCTGCAGAAATGCTTGGTGTTAAAGATATAGCCTCCATAAATAGCACACTAGTGTTCTCGTTAATGCATCTCTTTCTGACAGAGACAGATCTAGATTCAGTGGTAACAGAGATCAATATATCAAAGAAAATACAGAAGTGATCAGATAGTGCTATGTCTTTAATAACAGTGGATGAAATGTTTAGACCCCTACTGTTGAGTAGATCTAGAGTATGTCCACGATTGTGTGTGGGTCCATGCACATGCTGAATCAGGTCAAAAGTGTTTAAAATAGTTCGAATTTCTTTTGTAGTTTTGATTTCTGCATTATCTATGTGATCTATATGTGAATCAGAGAATGCAGATCAGTGCTAACCCTCAAAGGAATGAGTGAATGAACGCACTTCCCCAGGCTGCAAAAACAGCAGTTGTCTCTAAATCTGCACGACTGAACGCTAAACAGGTCAACAAAGTAACTGCAGTGAATCCTGTCAGGTAAAATGTGTTTAAAAAGACACCGCACTTTGCTTTGCCAGTGATCTGGCATCCATCATGGAAGCTAACTACAGTAATAAAGACTACAATAAGACAGACTGCTCTTCTTTAGCAAAGATGACTGGACTACAAGGCAGTCTTATTTCTTTCCTCCTGTGTTGTGAGTGCGTAAGTCTTTTGTGATTGACTTATTTTTGAGGTCTCTCATAGGACAGATTTACACTTGCCATTAACGTGTTTTTGGTGATCAGGTCAGAACCTGCACTTGGAAGGGTTTTCTGGGATGGATTTTGACCTTATTTAATGAAGGTATACTGTATATGCATATGAATTTGCTCTCCTCATTTTGCTACATACAATATAGTTCAAAAGTTCAGTAAGGGTCTGTAAGATATTTTTGAATGAAATTAATACTTTTATTCATTAAGGCAGTAAAGACATTTATAATAACTAATAACAGTGCAGACACATTTATAAGAATATATTTTTATAATAAAAATATGTCTATTTCAAGTAAACACTGTTTTCCTGGACTTTCTATTCATCAAAGAATCCTGAAAATATGTATCATGGTTTCCACTAAAAAAGCAGCACAACTGTTTTCAACATTGATAATCATAAGAAATGTTTCTTTAGCACCAACATCAGCATATTAGACTGATTTCTGAAGGATGACACTGAAGACTGGAGTAATGACTGCTGAAAATACAGGACTAAATTTCATTTAAACATATATTAAAATAGTAAACATATTTTTTATTGTAGTAATATTCAGCCTTGGTGAGCATAATAGACTTCTTTCAAGAATAAATAAATAAATAATGATCTGATGAGAAATACATGTTTCGCAAATTCAGCACAGGAGATGTAACCCAGATAGATGCTTACTGGAGACTTATGTTCCCTGATTAACATGCTAGGGACTCTTACCTGTAATTTCTGCTGTAAAGTTGCATGGACATGAATATCCTACAGGGTTGGAGAAAGATGAACAAAATACATTGCTCTTAATAATTCCCAGACACCATAGGGAATGTGAAATTATTGGATCTTATTGCATTGGCAAGCACTATCTGATTCAATATGCAGAACACTCTTTTATCTCAGCGTACGCTCTGGCACCACTGACAAGTCCAAAACAAACTTTCTTCAAACTAAGACGTTCAAGCGAGGCAGGGCAAAATTTTCTGCCTGTTTGTTGGCTCTCGCTGCCCTTTCTGTGAACCCTAACAGCACCAATCCCCCCTCTGGTGGAAGAACAAGGGGGAGGGATAGTTTGAGAGCCGAGGAAAGTGAAAGGGGTCTAAGGCAAGAAAAAATCTCATATAGCTCGAAATCTCTTTGGATGTGTCGAAGCGTCTGTGTCTGTGTCTGTGTCTGGTTAAAAATATATTAAAGAGTGATGCCGGGGCTCTGTCAGAGAGATAGGCCCCGTCAGCTTGCAGCACTGTGATTAGCGTGTCATGAATGTGTGTGTGTGAGTGTGTGTGTGTGTGTGTGTGAACAAACTCGGAAGACGTCCTATGACACTGCGGGGCAGCGCAGACACATCTGTTTGTGAATCTGTCTTGTAGGACTGGGTGGAGATCAAGCTCGTCTCAACTTGTATCACATGCTCTCTCAGGTATAACAGCTGATTTGTTTTCTGGAGGTTATCATGAATAACACAATACATAATACTGGTGTTCATTGCTGATATTGTTTGTACTTGCATATCTTCCCTCATACAAACTCTTTTTTAACTGAAAACAGTGAGTCAGTCTTCCGGCAGGTAATCATGGGATATCAGTGGGTGTATTTACAGGATGTGTTTTTGCGTTCTGCATGTACTGTTTTTTTATTATTGTGTCAGCGGTATGAGTGTTGTATTTGTAAGTGTGTCAAGTGTCTCCTCAGCTTTAA
The DNA here is from genome assembly GCF_001515625.1 of Sinocyclocheilus rhinocerous. NCBI lineage: Eukaryota > Metazoa > Chordata > Actinopteri > Cypriniformes > Cyprinidae > Sinocyclocheilus > Sinocyclocheilus rhinocerous. The sequence goes on along the minus strand of NW_015641038.1, from coordinate 14,801 downwards.
AACTACCATGGAGATTAGAGCTGCATAATTTTCTTTCTTATGATAAAAATTGTAATTTAAAATTTCTTAAAAAAAAGAGTTGCTGTGCTTGTTTGTAGGGCAGCACAGTTTGGCTAAAATGTGTGATTAGTTCAGTTTTACTCTAATAATAATAATAATAATAATAATAATAAGTTAATATAATATATTAACATAAGCATGTCAAGTGTGTTTCAACAGTTATAGATTGTTGTGTAGTCCATCTCATCTTTAAAATGACCAGACTGGAGATTAAGGCTGCTTGATGTGGAGGGGGGAAATGTGATTTTTATGATAAAAAATAATTATACTTCGTTTCTCTTGTGTTATTAATATATTTACTTATTTTATTATTAAGGCGAGACCCTGTTTAATTGTGTAGTTGTGCAGATTTTTATATTCTTTTACTATTTTGAATTTCTGTACAGCACTTTGGTCAGCCGTGTGGCTGTTTTATACGTGCTATATAAATAAACTGAAACTTGAAACTTGAAACTTGAAAAGTTAAAAATTGTTATTTAACAAAAAAGAAAGAAAGAAAGAAAAGTGCCAGGTTTGCTGTGTTTGTTTGAAGGGCTGCACAATTTGGCCCAAAATTCTATATCAATATGACTGTAAAACAAACCACAACAACAGTAATAATTGGTATTATTAACTTTTTTATTATAAAATATCAAAATAAGCATATCAGGTGTGTTGTGCAGTCCATATATAAGGTCAGCTTTAAAACTACCAGATTGGACATTTAGGCTGCAATTGGGGGGGGATTTCAATTATAGATTTCTTTGATAAAAACTGTGATTTTAAAATGCTTTTTTGTAGGGCTGCACAATTTGGCCGAACTGTAAGTGATTATATATATCAATATGACTATATGATAATACCAATAATAATAATAAATATTACTATTGTGACAATCATACCAATTTTCTTATACAGTACAACTGTAAAATTACAGTTCCCTTTCAGTCAGTCATGTTCGACATTACGTCGACACTGACGTTATGTCAGGATCTGTGAGGGAGGACCCAAACGAAGAATAACAAATAACAGGGTTTAAGGGTTAGTTCACCCAAAAATAAAAATTATCCCATGAAATACTCACCCTCAATGCATCCTAGGTGTATATGACTATGTGTACGAGGTGTACGAGGAGCTATATTAAAAATTGTCTTTGATCTTTCAAGCTGTTTAATGGCAGTCAGCGGGTGTTGCAGTTCATCATTCCAAAAGAAATTAAATAAAGCGCATCCATCCATAATAAAAAGTGCCTCAAACGGCTGCGGAGGGTGAACAAAGGCCTCCTGTAGTGAATCGATGCGTTTTTGTAAGAAAAATAAGCATATTTAAGACATAATAATCAATTTAATCTAGCTTGTGCTCACTGTTTTACACGGAAGCAGCTCCGGGGGATGACGTAGAACATCGGCGTTGCGCATGCGCCGCTCAGAAGTGACGAACACGGAAGTTCAAGGGAGAGATCAAATCAAAACAACGGTCACGAATTAGAAGTACAAAATTAGGATTTGTAAAGAAGAATGTCGGAGGATTTCGATATAAGCCAAGAGGAGACTGGTTTTCCTTTGCTAAAGTAAGGAAACTTTGCTTCCTTTGCTCCTGTAAACAAACATTGTTTTTTTTCGAGACTCACCAGTGCATGAGCAACGCCAACATCTTACGTCATCCTCCTGGAGCTGCTTCCATGTACAACTGTTGGCGCAAGCTAGATTAAAGTGATTGTTACATTTTGAATATGGATATTTTTCTTACAAATCACATCGATTTGCTACAGGACGCCTTTGTTCACCCCCCGGAGCCGTGTCAGGCACTTTTTATTATGGATGGATGCACTTTATTTCACTTCTTTTTGTCACCCCCCGGAGCCGTGTCAGGCACTTTTTATTATGGATGGATGCACTTTATTTCACTTCTTTTGGACTGATAAACTGCAACACCCGCTGACTGCCATTAAACAGCTTGGAAGGTCAAAGACAGTTTTTAATATAACTCAGATTGTATTCATCTGAAAGAAGGAAGTCATATGCGCCTAGGATGCAGGGGTTAAAGCAAAAAAAAATCCTGAGCCTGAACTTTTTTCCGTGGTTTGGGGGGTTGCGGGGGTGGACACATACACAGGGTTATTTGGCAAAAAAAAAGAACATTATTTGAAAATGATTTTCCTTGAAACAACAACAAAATAAAATGCTCCAAGAACTGGTAACTTAAACAGGGTACGTACAGATACTGCAAAATGAAATTCCAGGACTTTCAAGGACTTTTCAAGCACTACTCTTTTGGTTTTCAAGGACTAAAATCAGATCTCACTTTTCACTTATCAAAAAATAGTGTTATTATGTTTCAAATTCTAATATATAAACTAATAAAACAAATGATACAAATAAAGTGCAGCACATGCAAAGAATGCAATGACAGTGGCAACTTTAACATTTGAAAGGATACTATGGCAAAGTTATCGCTTTACTTATTCAAACTGAGTTTTTTTTTTCACGAGTATATGATTGACCTAAAGAATGAAAGCTAGGCTATATCATACACTTGGAAAATTATGAGCTATATCACCGCTTATCGACACTAGGGGTGTGACAATAAACTTAGCTCACGAGATGAGACAAATGCATATACTTGGTTCAATAGAACCAGACAATGTTTTAATACTTTAAGAAATACTTGAATGACAAAATATTTGTCTTTTAATTACAAAAAGTAGAACAATGCAGTTATATTTTGAAATGTTTTAACAAATCTAGGGCTTAACTAACAATTATTTTGCTAATCAAGTAATCTACTGATTATTTTGACAAGTATGTTTTAGTAATACAAATAGAACTAAGTGAAAAACAGGCTTTAATATGACTATATTTATAAATAAACTAACGATGAGGCAATAATAATTGGCTCAAATAAAGTATCAAAACCAAGTATGTTTATAGGACCAAAAATGTCTGATTGGCTAGTAACGTTAGTTTGGTTGAGAGTGAAAGCTGTGTTCCTCTCATACATTGGTAGGCGAACTCATTAACTCGAACGTGATATCAACAAGTTTTTTTTAATCTAGGAGGACTATCTTATTTTCCCGCAGCTAAACGCCACATGCCGGAGATCCGGCACGGTGCCGGAGAACTTTAAGCCCTGAGGATGGCTTGAGGGTGAGTAAATAATGGGCTAATATTAATTTTTTTTTTATTTTGGTTATATTATATTAATTCTTTATAACAACTTCCCACATCATTAATTCTTTCAAGCAGATATATTTATTTATATAAATACATTTACATTAATCCTTATTTGGGTTTTCTCTCTTTCTTTTGTTGCTTGATTAACATTAATGACACACAACAGCAGCTAAATTAGGCTGCTGTCCCTTTAAAACCAAATGCACGGGTGCATTGTACCGATACACATCCGATATTCTCCCAACTGTTTACATTCACTTAAGATGTAACCCAGTGTGTTTACGTGGATACTCATCAAAACTGACAATTCGACATCATTTTGTGTGTATTTCTCTGTTCATGCGACGCAAAAGAGACGCAAAAGAAAACTGAATTCAGTACTCGTGTGCTGTGTGAAAGGTGCTTTTCTGTGTGTGTGCTTCGGCTGTGTGCACTCAGAATACTGGACCGAACTGAGTTCTCTTTTGCATCGTCATGCTTTTCAAATGTAATCACATATCTGCTCTTCTCTTACTCCCAGATATTGAAATTTTTGAACGTTTTATGAGACGCCCTTAGAACAAGTGTCCAGACATGTTGTTCTTACAACAGATGCCTCCAAGACAGGCTGGGCTCCTGGACAAGGACCTCGACTGCAGTGGCAGATCAGTTGCCTTGAGTTGCTGGCAGTACTACTTGCCCTGCACCGGTTTCTACCATTGCATCAGGGCAAGCATGTGCTGGTCCACATGGACAACATTCCTCCTGAGGAAGGGCCTTCTTTCTCAGGGGCAGGGCACAATTTGGCACCCCCATCCAGATCTTTGGAACCTCCATGTGTGGCTCCTAGATGGGATGTGGAAGATTTGTCACAGGCAGTGATAGCCACTATCACTCAGGCCAGAGCCCCCCTCTAACAGGCAGGCTTATATCCTGAAGGGGAGTCTGTTCGCTGACTGGGGTGCTTCTCGCTGAGAAGACCCCTGGAGATGCCCAATCAGTGCTGTGCTGCAAGACAGTTTGGAGTGTTGGCTCACTCCACTCAGAGTGTTGCCTCTTCCTGGGTGCTGGTGCACAGCGCCTCTCTAGCAGACATCTGTAGAACCGCGGGCTGGGCGACACCTAACACCGTGTGAGGTTTTACAGCCTCTGGGTTTAGCCGTTTCTTCTTGTGTGTTGGGTACTAACAAGTAAGTGGCGGGAAGACTGGCTCGGTGTCTCGCTTGCAGCTCCATTCCCCTTCAACAGGGGGTGCAAGTGCCATTCATCTCTCCAGAGGTGTTCCTCACCTGACAAACTCTGAACTGAGCATCCTCCAGCACCCTTCAGCTGTCAGGCTCAGCGGAGAAGCCTGATGCCAGGCTCAGTACTTGTGTTTACTTGCCCCTTCGGTCAGCCCCTGTACTGAGCTTGGTGCCCCGAGTAGTGATTCCCTTCTGGTGATCCCATGTGTGTATTCCAATGTGTGTAAATATGTATGTATTTTCCCTTTTGGTAAACCCATGTCTTCCCTTGACAGAATTACTTCTGTCTAGTCTCTGCTTTGGTAGTAGTTCCTCCACTTTTCAGGCAGGACCTATCGCAGTGACTTATGTCATATGTAGTACTGCCCTGCCGGTCAGTCCATATGGGTACTCTCCACATGTCACCTCCCTTCGGGCAGGATGTGGTCTCTGTAACATCCCTCTCGGCACGGACTTAGGCACGCTTCCCCAGTGTAATGCAACTGATCACAACTGGAATTGAGAGAGCTGAAGCACTCTTTCTTTACTCTGGGTAAAGGAGCAGCAGCTGTGACCCTCCTCGCTGTGAGTCCCGTTTTGGTATGAAAGACTATTCGGCTCATGATGGTGCACTGGGTAGGTTGTGACTTGGCATGCCATTTGTTACTTTGCACATGAGAACTTGCCTACATCTGCATTGCCAACCTTCATAACACAGTTCAGTGGTTGTGACATTTTCCATAGGGACTCCTAATATCAGTGTCAATGCAACTTCGAACGTGACTGACTAAAAGGGAATGTCTTGGTTACGTAAGTAACCCTCGTTCCCTGAAGGAGGGAACCGAAACGTTACATCCCTCCTGCCACAACCTTGAACTACACCGCTGAACGGCCGGGACATGGTCTCGGCTCCTCAGCACAAACCTGGTTGAGTGGATTCACGCCGCCTACTTACATACCCGTGTGTACGGGGGAGTGGCTGGGCATGCAAATTCCACTCGCCAATGTTCATTGGCCTGTTTTTTACTACTCAGAGGTGATTGGGACTTCCAAGTGAAACCCCTAACATCAGTGTCGACGTAAAGCCTCTGTTCACTCCTTCAGGGAATGAGGGTTCCATACAAAACCGAGACGTTATGTTTTCTGTGCATCAGAATTCTTATGAATACAATGAAACTCAATCTTCATTCTTCATTCTTCAATCTTCAATCTCTTGTTTTGTGTTCCACAGAAGAAAGTAAGTCATACAGGTTTGGAACAACATGCGGGTGAGTGACAGAAATTTAATTTGTGAATAAACTGTTCCTTTAAATTTCTAATATTACATACCAACTCTGGTATGTACAGACCCTAACCCTAACAACAGACATCAGGACCTGTAATTTTAGTGGTATATTATCAAAAACGTGAAAGTATCATGTGGTAGTGTCTTTAGGAAGTGTATTGAAGTAAGTCTTATCATGCTTTTTCCAACCTAACCATGTCAGCCCTGTGAGATCCAGAGTCCCCTGCTCGTTTCCTCTCTTGTCTCATGGAGGAGACGCAGAGTGATGGAGAACTGCCTGGGCCTACTGAGCCAGTGCTAAAAGACTTTCATTAGTACCACTTTCCCATGAGGAGGGTTTGGGGATAATTACCAATTAGAGCAACCGTCAGTGTGTGTGTGTGTGTGTGTGTGTGTGTGTGTGTGTATGTATGTATGTATGTGTGGATTGCATGAGTCTGGTTACCACTCAGCGCAGACAGTCGAATAGGGCTGTGTGTTAAATATGGAAAATACTTGAATCTAATGCTTGAGTCACTCTCTGCAATTGCTTGTCAGTTTTGTCAGCTAATTATAAAGTAGCCACATTGTGTGTTGATTTGTCCTTCCAACTCTATAACTCCCTGTTCCTCTCCCTCAATCCCCCTCCTGTCCTGCACAATGACTTTTATCCCACCTCTCTCCGCTCAGCACATCTTGTTTTCTTTTTGAAGAAGTTTATCTGTAAATTCACTGCTCACAGTGGAGGTGTGTTCAAGTGGTCTTGCTCGGTCCCTTGGCATGCAACACGATGTTGCTCTTTTGATGTCAAACATACTCTTTTCATGCTGCAGTTCAATAGAGGCTACGAATCGTATGGTGCAAAATGTCATTTTGACTTCTCTTTATTTTCCCCTGCTTTAGTTCACAGGAGTCTTTGGATGAACCTTCATAACTAAATATCTTGGCTGAAGTCGCTCTAAATATGGACAAATTCCAACTGGCATTTTCAAAATTGAGCAACTTAATCCCCTCACCCTTCACCAATGGCCCGCCAACAAAATGTACACACGAAAGTCTTTAAAGAAACCATTTTGCAATAACAACACTTTTTTTCACTTCACTAAGTACTCGTGTAACAGGAATTATATAACTACATTTTGTAACAACAATATGTATAAGAGTATTTGGAACCATTTGATCCAGGGGGTGGAGATGGATAGGTTTAGGGGTGGAAATGGGATCCATGGGGTGGAAATGGGTAGGTTTAGGGATATGTAAAGTGGGTGGAGTTGGATCTCGAGTTGGTGGAGTTGGTGCACCACTGTAATACCGGTGTGCTTGCATGGTAACTCCTCAGGTGTGGTTACATACTACGTACACATCTAGTTACTATGTAAGTACACAGGTATTAGGGCCACTATAAAATGGGACCAAAAAAATTCAAATAGGAAGTATTTTGACAAACATATTATTAATTTGTATTATTATTTATTTATGGTATATTACCTTTATTATTTTATTTATGCATTTATTATGCATTTTATTTTTTGCCATTGTTATTTTTTTATTTTATTATTATTTTTTTCTTCATTATTTATATGCTGTTTTATAATTGCTGTTTTATTTAATATTATTTCTTCAACAAAAATGTTATCTAAACAGCTATAGACGGTATGCAATTTGAAACAAATAAAGATGCTAAAAGGCAATATCTGATTCAATAATTCTTATTATTAATATTTCAATCTTACATTTGTTGTATTATTATTCTGTTTTGTTTATTATTCTATTTTAATTTCTATTTTAATTTTAATTTATCTGTTAACTTATCTGTCTAATTAAATTATTATTTTCATTATCACATTCCGGTATCATTCTGACAATAACATGTCAGTGACGTATATGCTGTCATATAGTTTCAATCATGCACAGTCATGCCCTGCACCCTTCATAATTTTCTATCCTTCAGACTGAGTAAGGCACAGTGCTGCTTATTTTCGAATGGATTTCACCATATGTAGCTGTGAAAGGATGGGAATGAGGTCAGAGGTGTGGATTTCTGCTAGGAGCGACTGATGGACAGGTGGAGCACTCTTTTGAATGTTGAATAGTTTTCCTAGCAGTAACCTCCTGGAAAGAGAGCAACATGCCACATTGTGAGGAAAGGTTGACGGCTTTGCCTCTACCTCTCATTATTCTCTCTCATGTCTCATATGTTGAAAAAGAAGCCAAAAAAAGTGGATGCTAGAGGGGGATGGGGTGTCAGACAGAGATTTCTAGGTTTCTTTCCCCTTTCTGAGATCAGAGGAAGGATGTGAGTGCTGGTGTAGAGGTGTAGCAGCAGGTTTGCATGACTCATATTTATCCTTTAGTACAGTGAATGAGGAACCCTGCTGGTTTTGTCCTTTTTTACATTGCTTTATGTCTCCCTGTCTGTCCTTATGAGTTCTCTACTCCAGGGTTGGGCAAAATTCAGAATTTAAGAATAGAGCTATTCCCTTATGATGTCAATTTGTAGGCCAACTGGGGAGGCTAATTTACCATAGATTCCCTCTGGAATTTCCTAATGGATTTTTGGAATAGTAATTTTCAATTCATGAGCAAAATGAGGTCTGTGGTGAGCATTACTTGAAGAGACTTTCACATTTAGTCTCACAACATAAATTACACACAGTTATACCTCAAACCAGCAACCACCAGGATAGGACAAATCTGACAAACTAGTCCATTCAGTATGTACAGTAGACAGTTTCAGAATTCATGTTTGAAGCATGATTGAGTGTAATTTATGTTGTAGGACAAAAAGTAAAATATCTTCAATGTAAACCACAAACCTTATTTTACTCATAAACCAAAAGTCACTAAAAAACGGAATATGAAATGAAACGACCACATTGAATTGGAAATTGAATCTGTGTAACAAGATTTTTTTTTGTCCAACTCAAATTTTTTTGTTGTATTTTTATTACTTTTTCATTATTTTATTGTTTAGTTAATCTATTAATTTATTTATAAAAAATATAGATGCTATTGCTATGTTAAGAAATAACAAATAATTTTTGTCCTGCATGAACAGTAATATTAATATCATCTAATGATTGTGTAAGTTGTTTGAACATTTACTATCAAAACTATTTTTCATTTATATTTCATTCTATTTAAATTATTACCTTTTGAATTAAAATTCAAATAGTAATTCTGCATCATTTGCTACACTGTAAAAAGTGATTTTTCAAAGTTGTAAATATAGATTATTGGAGTACATTTTACAAGAAAATGCTAGTTTTTCTACTTCAAAATGTCAAAATTCAAAATACTTATTGTTTGTGAAATTTTCTAGCAATTGCTGAGGGAAAATAGTTTTTACACTTTTTTTTCAGTGTACCTCAATTCAAATTCATGTCAAAGTCAGTAACTGAATTAGAATTTTAATTTAATTCTGAATGACGCCCATCCCTGTTGACTTAGACCCTGAATGTAGCTGAGCTCAGGATGAAATTTCCTGTCCAAGGAAATCTCATTAGGTGAATCAGGAGTGCTCCAGATGTGTGTTTGTTTAAATAAACATGCGTAGCCGGCTTACAAAAACACACTCCATTAGACACAACCAATCAGCACTCATGTACAGGATATTTACGTAACTGTAATGTATGTGCATGCACCTGCAAAGTCGCATGTGCGCAAGTAGCACGTTGCTTCCTCCTCTTGCTCTCATCCTCCCCCTCCTTGTTTTCTTTTCCTTTTTTTCTCCCCCATCCCCTTTCTAACACGCATGCCTCAGTCCCTTAACCAGTTCGGTAAGACTTTACTGTGTCCACATTACCTTTAACAAGTTAATTACAATACATCAATAGCTGTGAGTAATTGCTGGTTGCTGTATACATTATTAATGGCATTCTATATAGATGTTGCTCATTACTAGTAATTAAGTGGGTAGTTGTATACTTTTACTGTAATGTAGAGTGTGACCAACAGTCAAATTTTATAATGTACACTGAAATCTAGTTTTCTAGGAATTTTTTTAAAATTCTAACTTAGAGATTCTAATGTGATACCAACATTTTATTCAGAAAATTTAGTTAAAAAACTAATTATACAAGCTGTAAATTTACCCAGATAAACAGCAATTGCACTAACAAGATTGGTTGCTTTAGATTTGGCATCTAACTGTGAATCATTAAAATAACTAGCACAATTTCTGGATAAAAACATTGAGACCATTACTGAGGTTGTGAAGGACAGCTGTGGAAATTAAGACTAAAGAGCGTTATGAAGAGTAGAAAAAAGCACCAAGGTCAGCACACGATTTCATCCAAATGTATATACACTACAAAGATTATTATCATTATTATTTTTTAAAGAAATTATTATATAAAAGATTTCTATTTCAAATAAATGCTGTTGTTTTGAACTTTCTATTCAAGAAAGAATCCTGAAAGAAATGTATCACTGTTTCCACAGAAATATTGAGCAGCACAACTGTTTTCATTAGTGTCTGCACTTTACATGATCACTGCATATTGTCACTATATAATCATGGAAAAATGAACAAAAATGTAAATTGTCTATTTTTCTTGTTTTAAATACACAAGTGAGTTGCTGGAGGACGAGTTGGTGTGTGACTGCTGTCTCTTTTTGAGCGGATCAGTTTGATATATGTTGCCTGTTGTTGTGATGTGGCACATTGTTGGCACTTTCACTGCATGAGCTGCACTCGTTTTCATCTACCACATCATGTGCTGCATCATCTCTCTCCCTTCTCCCTCCGGATTGAGTGTGACATGTCAAATAGCACAGAAAGGGTGATCTAAATATATGCTGCGTTCTCTCTGACATGACATTGGTGAGTTTTAAGGTTAGGAAAGCCGTCATGTGAATTCTCATTACCAGATCAAGACAAGATTACAGAGATTACAACCGCTTCAGATTAGACTATTCCGGATGATCTCACTACCCTCTCTGTTTACTTCCAAAATTTACGTCTAAACCAAACCAAGTTTGCTTTAACCTCGGGTCACTCTTTCTCCCGAGATAATGACAAATGAGCTTTATGTTGTTCAGACATGAGATCGAATCAGGCTCCCAAAAAGCAGGGCATGGGAAGAAGACAAAATAATTAGATTTTTGACTTTGCGTTGCTCAGGAGAGTTATACAATTTCTCATTCGGTTAATCCCGGATTTAATTCAATCTGGAGTTGCCTGAAATAGCCCTAGTGCTGGATCTGCTGTTTCAGCCTTTAATCACAGCAACACTTCGCACAGCACGGGCGCTCTGTAGCACCGCCGCCGCCAACATCCTGCCAGTTGCTCTGCAGGCCCATCCTGCTTCAACTGTACCCAGCATCATTTTGATTATGGCAGAGTGCAAACAGAATGCGCAAGCCAGCAGCTGGCTGATAAAAGCATGTGCTACTGTAGCAATAGAGATGTTAAATGTATATTTACTGTTGCTCTGTACAGCTGTACACAGGGTCCAATAGTAACACTTGCAAATGAGTAAAAAAGTTCTGTAGCGAGTATTCAAAAGTAAGTGATGTGCAGTCCAGTTGGCCAGAACTTTATTAAATAGCATTGAAGGGATGTTAATTTGATCCTGTTAGTGTAAGTAAAGCAAGTGATTCAAATCAAAGAGAGACACACCATCTATTGAATACAACATCTGTTGTGACATATCTTTTACCATTGTAACTTGATCTTGTCACAAAGCAAGGCCAGACACAACAGGTAAGTGCAAAACAGGATGGTTTATTGACTGGGTAAGTGGAGGACTGGAATAGGTGAGTGAAAGGCAGGTGAAAGTCAACACAGTGAAAGGTTCCAGGGTGCTTATCTGAGTTCTGACGGAGAGGATCGTATGCCGGTTACGTTGGAGATCGTGGAGCCGTTTCCACGGAGTCGTTGGAGGATCGTGGGAGGAACAGCAGGTAATCCGTTCTAGGAGAATTTGGCAGAGAGAGTCCAGAGTAGTTCGTAGGAGTGAACGGTAGACCGGACAGTGAGTGACTGTGATGTGTGTGTATTTGTAGTGTGGCTTGATTGGTGACAGCAGGTGCGGGTGATCAGAACTCAGGTGACTGTGATCGGGTGATTATCCGGGCTGGTGACTGCAGTGACTGTGATGAATCCCTGACAC
>NW_015641038.1:0-1855 GCF_001515625.1 Sinocyclocheilus rhinocerous | reverse complement strand
AAATGACAGGGTCTAGTTGGAGGGTACTCACCGCAGGACGTGGGGGTCTGACGGGGCAGGTCTGAAGGTAATGATCCGCCGCCGCGCAGTAAAGGCATAGACCTGCCGTGAGACGGCGAGCACGTTCAGAAGGGGTGAGTCGGGAGGTGTCGACTTGCATTGGCTCTGGTACTGGGGAACCCATGCCGGGCGTAACAGGCTGGTGGGCGGCTTCGGTGGCGTGGCATGCGGACAGACGCTGGGAAATTCGGTTGGCCTTCTGCATGAAGCTTTCCAGTCCAACGGAGTCATCATAGATAGCCATTTGAGCTTGTACATGGGGATTCAATCCTTGCCGGTAAGAACTAATTAGGGCCACCTCATTCCACCCGCTAGTCGCCGCCAGCGTTCTGAACCGCAGTGTGTAGTCATTCATGGAAGATATGCCTTGGCGCAGCCGCAGTAACTGTTCGGGCACAGATAGCACTCCTGCTGTGTGACCAAAGACTTCTTTGAAATGGTTAGTGAAGGCATCATAGTAATTAATTATGGCACTATTAGCGTTCCATATGGCCTTAGCCCACAACAGCGCTCTTCCATTAAGAAGTGATATCAGGAATGCTACCTTAGTGCGTTCGGAGGAAAACTTCTGCGGCTGCATCTCGATGAACAAGGCCACTTGCAGGAGGAAGCCGCCACACTCAGCTGCATCACCCGTGTATGAAGCAGGCATGGCCATGGGACTGACAGAGGCAGACTGGGGGGTGGTCGGAGGAAGCAGGGCAGCCCGGAGGGCGTTTACCAGCTCCTCCAGGACTTCTGCGGGTGTGGGAGGTCGAGGATCCATGGAGGTATTTGTTAGGGTCCGGTCTTCTGTCACAAAGCAAGGCCAGACACAACAGGTAAGTGCAAAACAGGATGGTTTATTGACTGGGTAAGTGGATGACTGGAATAGGTGAGTGAAAGGCAGGTGAAAGTCAACACAGTGAAAGGTTCCAGGGTGCTTATCTGAGTTCTGACGGAGAGGATCGTATGCCGGTTACGTTGGAGATCGTGGAGCCGTTTCCACGGAGTCGTTGGAGGATCGTGGGAGGAACAGCAGGTAATCCGTTCTAGGAGAATTTGGCAGAGAGAGTCCAGAGTAGTTCGTAGGAGTGAACGGTAGACCGGACAGTGAGTGACTGTGATGTGTGTGTATTTGTAGTGATGCTTGATTGGTGACAGCAGGTGCGGGTGATCAGAACTCAGGTGACTGTGATCGGGTGATTATCCGGGCTGGTGACTGCAGTGACTGTGATGAATCCCTGACAGATTCTTGATGCCTGATTGTTTTTTTTCTCCGAACTCCATGTGGTGTCACATATTTGGATTTGTCCTCACATTAACCCACCAAAAGTAAAATAATATGAACATAATCACAATATGTCTTCTGTTCTTGTTCATGACAGTTACAGTTTTAACATGATTGGCTCATATTGTATATAATGCTGTTGAGTAGAACCTGGAATGACTATGAAATTTGGACAAAAGGCTAAATAATTCCCTTCATATGTTAAAAAAAATACCATTCAAACGTTTTTTGTTTTTTAATGTTTTAATGTATTATGCTTCTCAGTGCTGCATTTATTTGATGAAAAATACAGTAAAACAGTAAAATTGTGAAATATTATAATTAAAAAGTTTTTATTTTAATATATTGTAAAATGTTTTTATCTATGATGGCAACACTGAATTTTCAGCAGACATTAATCCAGTCTTCAGTGTCATGTGATCCTTCAGAAATCATTCTAATATGCTGATTTGATGACTTTCTTCTTTCAGACGAATCCAGTGTAATGATTTTTACTCATTTATAATTGTAGGGAATTAACCGTAT
>NW_015641037.1:280885-283804 GCF_001515625.1 Sinocyclocheilus rhinocerous | reverse complement strand
TGCGGGGCGATACACGAATGACGCAAATTGGGAGACACAAATGCAATACACGCAATGCGAACACGCAATAGTCTTCCGCGCAAGTTGAATATTTTCGAGCGGGAAATTCACATGACACGTTGTCATGCAAGCCAATCAGTGCAGAGCTTATTGATGTCCAGTTTGACATTTCAAGTTGTATCAGAAAATGGAGAAGAGATTGTGTTTTTATTCATGTAAGTGATGCAAAAAACATATCAATGCGATATGAATATTCGCTCCGCTTTTGGCCAGCACCAGTTCCAGTACTATTTCAATAGAAAAGAGGTATTTATTGAGTCTAAAATAGGTTTATTTGGATTGTTTTAGGTGACACTGCAGTACTTGGGTCCACATCGTGACCGATACGGTCTCCAGCGAATGTGGGGATCTCTAGGATGGGGTATCGCCATGGTCTGCGTCGGCATCTGGATCGACCACACTAGCACTGACCTTGTCATCGGCAGCATGGAATGCTCCAAGGAAAATTACAAGAATTACCATGTTGCCTTCATCGTGTTCGGCGTGTTAATGGGAATTGCTTTGATTGTTGCTACTCAGTTTAAGTTTGATGTTCAGCACCAAGACAGGAGCGAAGGAACCGAGGTTGGCAACCAGCAGCAAAACACCCAACATAGAGGTTCCCTTGGAACGGAGAACATCGAGACCCCAACAGTTGTCCAAGTTGAGGAGTTCCACTTCTGGGACTTGATGCGAATGCTGTGCGGTGTACAGTACAGCACTGTGTTGTTCGTGGCCTGGTTCATGGGCTTCGGCTATGGGTTTGTTTTCACTTTCCTTTACTGGCATTTACAGGACCTGACAGGAACCACAACTCTGTTTGGTGTTTGTTCTGTCCTGAGTCACGTGTCGGAGCTTGCTGCCTATTTCACCAGCCATAAATTCATCGAACTAGTGATCTACTACGCATGTATGGAACACGTCCGCGGAGCAGACCATCAGCGTATGCTTTCAGAAGTATAAATACAAGTAGTCCGCGCTGTCCGTGTACGCGTCCGGATTGCTCATGCGGAAAGTATAACACAGGCTTTAGTGTATCAGTCTGCTAGCTTAGCCACATGCTAACACCAAATTCTATTGAAATCAACTGTCAGTGTTTCAAATTACTCTTTACTTAGGTTCCATTTCAGTTAGGATTCTACTTTGGAAGGTTGCTGCTTATGTAGGCCGCAAGGCTGCTCACTAGGGTTTAGAACCAAACCATTATAGTAGTTTATTCTAGTCGCAGGCCAGACCTGTCCAGGTAACCCAAACCATCTCACTGCACCATGTGACTTCAGCTCATTTGGTCCTGACCTTGAATCAGTGAGACTTTGTGCATGGCGCTGTCATGCGACTCTGTAGGTCTGCACTGGGATCAGTGAGTTGTTTCAGTGGTTGAAAGGCCTGGTTCAAAAGCACAAAGCCCTTTTCTGTCAGCGGTGGCACAAGTCCAGAATGCAGTGCACAGCTACAGTGTCCACTGCGTGGCTCCTTTTACAGAGAGCGTAACATTCATGCTCTTTGGTGTTCAAGTTGAGTTATTTGTTTTAAATTATATAGAGAAAACCATTTGACTGAATGACTGACACAGCAGTATGAATTCATAAGTCATCCCTCCTTGACCGGTTTATAACTTCTTGTAAGAGGCAGTTAAAAAATTAAGACACTTCCTGTTAGACATTTTTATGTTTTGTAGACTCATCTTTAAAAGATGACCTGAATAAGCTGTAATGATATTTGAGATATGACTATGCGGTTAAATCTAATCTTGATTACTTGTTTTTATAGCACAGAGGAAGTTAATATAGTGAGTCATCATGAAACACAGAGCACTTAAGAAAATACTTTTTTTTGGTCCAAATTATATTTCCACTTTTAAAATTCACAAAAACCTGTCTGGCTTATTAAAATATAAGGGGGGAAAAGTAATTTTATTTTGCATTTGCATTAAAAAATTAAACATACTTGGAACCATTAACCATTAAATTAGGACCATTAATGTTTTTATGTATTGCAGCTAGAAAAATGCTATTAATGTATTTATTATTTATGTTTGTTTATTAATAATTCTTAATTAATAATTGTCAAATTAACAATGAATTAAAAGTATTCTTTAATATTAATTTTCTTTAATATATTTAATATATTTTTTTCTTTACGTTTAAGGGGGTGAAACATGAGCCTGACATGTTGTTGAGATGTTTTATGAGACTCCTGCATGTATTTTTAATAACTGTGTCTTGTGCTTCTTCTGTCAGAGTTTTGTACATTGGCCTGGCTTGCAACACAGCACGCTACCTCTATATCTCGTATCTGAAGAATGCCTGGACTGTGCTGCCAATGGAAGTGCTGCAAGGTATGAATGGCCAGTCATCAAGTTCTCAATCCTAGGAAAAAGCATCTACAATCATTAAAATCTCTAAATGTGATCTGTTGTGAACACATTATGTTTTAAACATCAAGGCGGTGGTTCATTTCAGGAGAGGAAATCAAGTCAGTTTGACCGCCCTTTCCTGTGGCAAAACAATCAAAGTATAGTAATAATAATAATAATAATAATAATAATATTTTTTTTCTCAAACAGCCATAAGATCAGATATCTATGGAAGCCCGTTTTCGCCACTGAATAAAAAATAAAAAAGGTAATTGTGACTTTTTATCTCACAATTCTGACTTTTTTTCTTATAACTGCGTGATACAAATTCGCAATTCTGACTTTTTTTTCTCATAATTGCGTGATATAAACTCGCAATTGTGAGTTAAAAGTCATAATTGTGAGATATAAACTCGCAATTCTGAGAAATAAAGTCAGAATTGTGTGATATAAACTCGCAATGGCGAGACATTAAGTCGCAATTCTGAGAAATAAAGTCAGAACTGCGAGATATAAACTCACAA
>NW_015641037.1:276242-276835 GCF_001515625.1 Sinocyclocheilus rhinocerous | reverse complement strand
TGATACAAATTCGCAATTCTGACTTTTTTTTTCTCATAATTGCGTGATATAAACTCGCAATTGTGAGTTAAAAGTCATAATTGTGAGATATAAACTCGCAATTCTGAGAAATAAAGTCAGAATTGTGTGATATAAACTCGCAATGGCGAGACATTAAGTCGCAATTCTGAGAAATAAAGTCAGAACTGCGAGATATAAGCTCACAATTATACCTGCGAGATATAAGCTCACTCGCAATTGCGTGTTATAAAGTCAGAATTGTGAGAAAAAAGTCAGAATTGCGAGTTTTTCTCGCAATTGTGACTTAAAGGGGTCATATGATGCGATTTCAATTTTTCCTTTCTCTTTGGAGTGTTACAAGCTCTTGGTGCATAAAGAAGATCTGTAAAGTTGCAAAGACTAAAGTCTCAAATCCAAAGAGATATTCTTTATAAAAGTTAAGAGTCAACCACGCCTACCTAAAACGGCTCGTTCTAACACACCCCCACATACCTACGTCACGATCTCGGAAGATTTGCATAACGCCGCCCAAATATTCACGCAAAGAAAGAAGGCGTAACTTTAATTCTCGCTGTAGTATTGTTGTTGCAGCC
>NW_015641037.1:264015-276210 GCF_001515625.1 Sinocyclocheilus rhinocerous | reverse complement strand
TTGTCGAGTAACAGGCTCTCGGAGGATAAAGCCGGTCTGTAAAGTTGCAAAGACTAAAGTCTCAAATCCAAAGAGATATTCTTTATAAAAGTTAAGAGTCAACCACGCCTACCTAAAATGTGTCATGAAAACATGTCTACGTCACAATGTGGGAAGATTTGCATAACGCCGCCCACATGTTCACGCAAAGAAAGAAGGCGTAACTTTGATTCTTGCTGTAGTATTGTTGCTGCCGCCGCCGCCATGTTGTGGAGACGCTGTGTGTTTCGTTATTAAAGCGAAACTACTTTATTTGGCCTTCCAAAAGAGGACATGACTAGACAAATAATGTTCTTTTTAGCAACGTCATATGACCCTTTTAATATCTCACAATTCTGACTATATATCTCGCAATTCTGACTTTATAACTCACAATTGCGAGTCTATATCTCACAATTCTGTGAAAAAAAAGTCAGAATTGTGAGATAAAAAGTTGCAATAACCTTTTTTGTATTTTTTATTCAGTGGTGGAAACGGGCTTCCATAGATATCAGATCAATGTGTAATATGACACATTTGCTTTGAACTATTTTTACTGTAATATCCTGACTGCCGATTTACAGCCTGGGACTTCCCATCCTCTCTGCTGTTTCTCTGACATCTCACATTGAGAGGTTGAGGACATAATCAGAAAGATGAAACCATCCACTTGCGCCCTGGACCCTTTTCCTACAGCCTTGGTGAAATCTAACCTTTGTGCCACAAGTCCCCTGATTACTAAGGTTATCAACCACTCCCTCCAGGCTGGTCATGTTCCACCTGAACTGAAAACTGCTGTAATCAGACCACACCTCAAAAAACCAACTTTACATCCAGAAGTCCTTGCCAACTACAGGCCCATTTCTAACCTTCCATTTCTTACTAAAGTGTTGGGTTCATGACCCTTTAAACGTGGCCTCAAAACCTACCTTTTTAGCAAAGCCTTTGAATGATTCTTAATATTTTTTCTTGTTTTTAATCTGTAGCACTTTGGGATTCTGTGTGAATACAAAGTGTGTTATAAATAAAATGTATTATTATTATTGTTGCTATGATTATTTAAGATTATTTATAATCAGACCACACCTCAAAAAACCAACTTTAGATCCAGAAGTCCTTGCCAACTACAGGCCCATTTCTAACCTTCCATTTCTTACTAAAGTGTTGGAAAAAGTAATGGCTGCACAACTTCAGACCCATTTAAAACAAAACTACCTGTTTGAGAAATTACAGTCTGGTTTCCATTCTGGCCACAGCACTGAAACAGCTCTGGTGAGGGTCACAAACGACCTGCTGATGGCAGCAGATGCTGGTTCTCCATCTCTTCTTATCCTTCTGGATTTGACTGCAGCATTCGACACTGTGGATCACAGCATACTTCTGTATTGTTTACGTCACACCATCAGTCTCTCTGGCTCTGTCTATAACTGGTTTTTATCCTACCTTACTGGGAGAATGGAGTATGTTGCTTTGGGAGAGGCTAAATCCTTGACACACAATGTCACCTGTGGTGTCCCTCAAGGCTCAGTGCTCGGCCCCACTCTGTTTATACTGTATATCAGGAGTGGCGAACGTCGGTCCTGGAGAGCCGCAGCCCTGCAGAGTTTTGCTTCAACCCTAATCAAACACCTGAACAAGCTAATCAAGGTCTGAAGGGTTACTAGGAAGCTACAGGCAGGTGAGATTTTATTAGGGTTGGAGCTGAACTCTGCAGGGCTGTGGCTCTCCAGGACTGGAGTTCGCCATACCTTGTGTATATGCTCCCTCTCAGTCATGTCATCAGTCGGCATGGAATATCATTTCATTGCTATGCTGATGACACTCAACTTTACCTTAAGACTAACTCATCCACTTCTGCTGCCCTGTCATCTTCCACCTTGACTACCTGTCTGGAGGAGGTATAGGCGTGGATGAGGCAAAATTTCCTGCAGTTGAACAGCTCGAAGACTGAAGCCATTCTAGTAGGCACCCCACACCAGGTCCAGACATCTGTCATTTCCAGCATTACCTTTTCTGGCCAAAACATTCCACTCTCAACATCAGTTATCAATTTGGGTGTTAGAATGGACTCTCATGTCACCTTTGAGGCTCATGTTAAACATCTGTGCAAGACTTCCTTTTTCCATCTTAGGAATATCACTAGACTTCGTCCTATGCTCACTCTTGCAGATGGGGAAAAGCTTGTCCATGCCTTTGTCTCCTCCAGGCTGGACTACTGTAATGCGCTCCTCATCGGGATCCCTGGCAAAAGCCTACAGAAATTGCAGTACATTCAGAACAGTGCTGCTAGGATCCTGATGAGGGTACGCAAATACGATCACATCACCCCCATTCTCAAATCACTACACTGGCTTCCTGTTTCATTCAGGATTGTTTGTCTCCCGCCTTACCCATCACATGGTGACGCCCCATCATATCTCAAGGAACTCCTTACTCCACAAACTTCTAAACGTACACTCTGTTCTGCATCAACATATCTATTAAAACCCCCCAGGACTAAGCTTTGCACTATGGGAGATCGGGCTTTCTGCTCAGCAGCTCCAAGTTTGTGGAATGCTCTCCCTGACCATCTACGGACTCCACAGACTGTCGATGCTTTTAAAGGGTCATGAAAACCCCCTGTTTCAGCACTGGTTAGTTCTCACTACGGTTTTAAAAAATGCTATAAAAGTGGGCGTGGTGTGCAGCGGAGCGGAGGGGGACGAGGGGAGACAGACAACACACACAGCTTCGGGTTCAGACAGTTTCATTGACAGTTTCATTTCACTCCCATCGAGTTAAATACACAAATAAATGCACAGCCATTTGCACTCTGCATCGAGAACATATATATGAACACGCTGTTGCACCTCTGTCTTCTCATAGGATAAGAACACGCAGTCTCATGAATAATTTATTAGACACCGACGTGTCATCGATGTACTATAGTCCTTTACCACGTCACAAATTGTGACGTCAACACGATGTAGATTTTAAACCCTGAAGATTAAAATAGCGCAAAAAAGCTTAAAATTAACTTGTTTTCTCAAACAGTTAAAATTATCGGATGCTAACATTGTCTTCTATAATGTGCAAAACAAACACCTCTGCTAAGATCTCAGAAAAAGTAGTCTGGGGTTTCATGACCCTTTAAACGTGGCCTCAGAACCTACCTTTTTAGCAAAGCCTTTGAATGATTCTTAATATTTTTTCTTGTTTTTAATCTGTAGCACTTTGGGATTCTGTGTTCCCGCTCAGATCCCGCTCCGTTCTGTAAAGAACAAATTTGCGTGCATTATATTAGATTATAAATTACTGCTGCCTATATCTAGCCTACATTCTGAAGGACTACCTATTGTTTCGGGTCAGTTTTTTTTTTTTAAATAATATTTGAATTGGCCTAAGTGGTGTAGGCTAATATCTTCTGTACTCTGTAGTTCTGTATTTAGGCCTATATACAGCTGTGTGTTAGCTTAGGTCTACAGTTTAACTGAGATTATTTAATAACTACGGAGCTCCGAATATAATTCGAATTAACAATTCGTTTCTACGACGTCAGCAGGTTTTATTATTTTTTTAATTAATTTATTATTATTTATTAAGTTTAAGCAATAATGATTTTAATAAGTAATTACGAAATATAATAATTCGTTCCACGATTTAGGCCTACTATAGGGAATGAACGAATTAACGAACGAATGAATTCGTGGCAGCTAAGCCTAAACAAGAGAATGAGTACTTAATTCGTGGCCATAATTTAGACTAAACAAAAAAATTTATTCTTAATTCGTGGCCATAATGTAGTCCTAGCATAAAAGAGAACTAGCCTATTCTAAATTCGTGGCTGTGATTTTGTCTGCATGTTATGATCGGGGCTCCGTACAACCGAATATAACCTTAGCCTACCTGTTTATTCATTTATTATGGTATGTAACTAGCTCACCTTTTGCTGCACCATGTTTGCATACATCTTCGTGTATACGTATTGTAATCAATATGAATCTGTACTAACTTTAACAGTCTCCCCGCACTCCCTCTCAGTTTCTTCTCCCTGCTCATTCTTAACTTTGATTTTTACTTTACATTTATGTATAAGGCTTGCAACTTCGTTGAAACAATATCTGGACTCCATAACTGCTCTACTATTCTCGATCTCTACAGATTCTCGATCTCGAACAAGCAAATCACCAAACGGCATTCTGGGTTGAGCGAGCGGCGCTGAGCGTATTGAGCGAGCGGAGCGGAATCTTCAGAAAGGCGCTCTGCGCTCTTAAGGAAATATTCTCCCTCCGCTCCCCGCTCCGCTCACATGCTCTGGAATACAAAGTGTGTTATAAATAAAATTTATTATTATTATTGTTGCTATGATTATTTATAAGATGATATAACATATTATCAGGGTTTTTATAATGCATTATGCATGCATTCATTATAATGCCTTAAGAATACTCTTATAATGTATTATAAATATGGGCTTCATAGAAAGTGTTACCCAAATATGTTTGTGGCTTTTGATGTGAGAGGAACTGCTGTGGGCATTTGGATTTCTTGTGGATTAGTGTGATGTTTTTATCAGCTGTTTGAATTCTGTCTGACGGCACCCATTCACTGCAGAGGATCTATTGGTGAGCAAGTGATGTATTGCTAAATTTCTCCAAATCTGTTCCAATTAAACAAACTCATCTACATCTTGGATGGCCTGAGGGTGTGCAAATTTTATTTTTGCGTGAACTATTCATTTAAGCCTTATATTATGCTGCAAGATAAACAATGTGTATCTGTGCAGGCATAACACATGCGTCCGTATGGGCGGCGTGTATCTCATATTTGAGTGCAGCTGTACCTCCACCTCTTCGGACATCCGCTCAAGGCATCCTGCAGGGTCTCCACCTCGGGCTGGGCAGGGGCTGTGGGGCTATGGTCGGCGGGGTATTTGTCAACTACTTTGGTATGAACAATGCCTGTTGTTTTTGTAACCACATGACATTATGAATGCTAGAGGTCGTCTTGTTTTTCAGGTGTTGCCGAAACATTCAGGGGAATAGGAATGACGTCGCTTGTTATTTTGCTGATCTTTTCATCAATTATGTGCATCACTGGCCAGAATGAGAAAAAAGGTAAGCAACAATATCTCGTATATTGCTTATTCTTTTAAAATAAAAGCTGAAATGTTTTTTTTTTATTTTGTTTAGATTTTTAGGGTTTGTGGTGCCCTGGTTCATGTTGCTTCTTTGCCTTTTCTGTTTAGTTCAGTTCTGTTTGCTTTTATTTTATGTTGGCTTTTCGTTTAATTCAGTTAACTTTTTTCATTTGTTTTGTTGTCTGTTTTTGCCCTTTTTGTTTAGTTTAGTTCAGTTTTTTCATGTTGTTTTTTTGTTTCATGTTTTTTTGTTTGTTTGTTTTTTTGCCTTTTTGTATTTTGTTTATTGAATTTAAGTAAATAAGTAGCTATATAATAGTGTAATTCTAACAAAATATAATAGAATATAAGTACATTTTCAAAAAATAATAGCAAAAACTGCCGTAAAAAAAGTGTGCCCTTTCCAAATAGTGAGAAAAAATGTGACTTTGTGTTGCGCAGTGTGAGCAAACCAACTAAAATGCCATCTCCAGTAAGTCCAGCAGTTTAGTGCAGCAGTTCATTTGGATGGTTTGTTCAAATGATTTTCTGATTTGTTCTCGTTTTGTTGTGAAATGCTAGTTTCATTTCGCAGCTTCAATAAACTGTTTTAGCCTACTAATGGATAGGGTATTGAAATTACGACAAGTTTAACCGTACATTTTCAAGTTTTTTCATTCACAAATTTGCTTCAATTTAATTTATTTTTTTACCCCGCAGAGGACAAGATGCTAGCAGAGAACATTCCTATCCCATCCAGTCCTGTTCCCATAGCGACCATTGACCTGGTTCAGAACACAACAGACGCGGCCGCACCTGCTCGACCCGAACCCAAACTTCCGGCTCAGAAAACACGGCACCAGGAGGAGCAGGAGGATCTGAACAAGCCCGCTTGGGTTCCCTCTGGTTCGCCGTGGGTTACAGTCGTTCTACTGTTTTACCAAATCAGAGACATGGTCGTCATTGCAAAGACCCCTGTTGAGGTCCAGCCCCTTAAGGTAGTGCAAAGGATCATGGGAAAATAAGATGAGGATGGTGGTGAATAATATGAATATTGATCTAAATGTCGTTGAGTGTTTTCTCTCTCTTTTTCATGCATTCTGTGGCAGAAAGGTGAGAATGTGTAGATTTAGTTGAAAATTATATAACTGTATATCTGTGGGGGGTTTTTTTTCTTTTTTTTCAGATAATCAAACTCATAGAACAATTTCCCCCCTCATGCACTTAGATTTTTACGAATTAGTTAAGTTAGAGCACATATGCACTACTATTCAGTTTGGGGTTAGTAAGATTAAAAAATATATTTTTAAAGTCTGTTCAACAAGGCTGCATTTATTAAATTAAAAATACAGTAAAGAAAAAGTAATATTGTGACATAATTTTACAATTTAAAATGACTGTTTTCTTTTTTTACCAGCATCATTACTCCAATCTCCAGTGTCACATGATCCATCAGAAATCATTCTAATATACTGATTTGATGCTGAAAACAGTTGTGCTGCTTAATATTTTTCTGGAATCTGTGATCTTTTTTTCTTTTCTTTTTTTCAAGAGTCTTTGATGAATAGAAAGTTCAGAAGAACAGCATTTATTTAATGTTAAAAATGCCTTTACTGTCATTTTGAGTCCTTGCAGAATAATATGCATTTCTTTTTTATTAAAAAAGCAACTTGGTAAGCCCAAACTGAACAGCAATAAAACAGTATCAAATACAAAATAGGGTGAAAAAATAAATTTTGTTAATTAAAAATAATTTGGTCTGGGGTAAAAAAAAAAAAAGGCTAACACATGCAAGTAAACCACATGAAAGAAAACCTCTGGATTTTTTTTTTTTTTTACACAAACTGACAAACTGTTGTTATCAGGCAAAACATTTAGTTACCTAAATTAGTCAGCAACTAAATCATGAACAGTAGTTTCTCAATACAGTGAACACATATTATGATATTTTGTACTCTGTGTGCAAGACTCTAAGATGCATTTTTGTTTATAAAATACTATGCAAGGTTTTTTTTTTTTTGCACTAGAAATTATTTTTGGTGAAACATTTCTCTATTTCCTCCATCTAGGACACAGATGAGATTCCCCCAGAATCTCCAGAAGAAGACCAATCACCTCCCATCGTTGGCAATGACGTGCGACAGGAAAGCACTCTCAGTGGGCTCCTGTCCCAGGAGGACCCCGGGCCCCCAGGGGCCGACTCACAGCTGGAATTCCCAACACGGGACACACAGCTTGTATTACATGCAAACAGCTGATGGCACAAACTGACTCTAACCCGTGGGTATTTTCTCTTCACATAGTGATTTTGTTTTCGTTGTGAAGAGTTTTTACGAACTTTGTGGGAAAATACAAGGAAGAAGAAAGTACTTTTCTGTATAAGTGGCCTTTGTATGATTTTTAACTTATTTCCAGGTGTTTTGCACATCCACTAAATAAAGCCTGGCAGGTCTTAAACTGTAACGTGTTCCTGTTTTTACTTTCTTCGACCTGTAGAGGGCAGCAGTGCTTGGGCATTTTGCCCATTTACAATTGAGCTTTATGAGGCCTGAAATAATGGCAAATATCTTCTTTGTGAATTTAAAAAGGTGAACCCTCATTAATTACACTTACTAATGTCAACGTCATTGCGTTGAATAACAGGGACGTTTGCTTTCACACTTTCACCTGTGACTTTAGATGAAGATGAAGGGGATTTCTCCTGTTTTTATTTTTGTGTGTCACCGAACACTTTTCTCATCATTAAAGACACCAGCAATAGATCATCATCTAGTCCGCTTGACCTAGTCGATGATAAGCCAGCATTGGAGGGCAGACATCTCTTGTTCTCATGGAAACCGGACCATAATGATTTGCTTGCTCTGTACAGTGGCTTCTTGGTAATAATCAGACTTGAATTACCTGCTATAATGTTTGCTCAACATATACAAGAATTGTCGTTTTTTTATTCCCAGAATTCACTTCTTTCTGTGGAATCAAACACCTTATTTGCAGCACTCACCCACTCACAGCACAGATTTCATCTCCGGTGGGATTAGCTGTCACTAACGCAATATGCCCTGCAACAATGCTCTGCCAAGAGTCGGAAATCAGTTCAATGCAATTTACGATATCACAATGTTTGGATGAGACCGAAAAATTGTGACAACAAAATACTTGTATTCTAATCTGAAGTGGCAGTGATAGGTTTTGTTTGCTTGGTTTGGTTTTATTTTGTTTTTTGCCTTTTTTGTTCAGTTCAGTTCTGTTTGTCTCATGTTTTGTTTGTTTTTCCCCATTCTATTTAGTTCAGGGTTTTTTCATGTTTTTTTTTTTAACTTTTGTTATTTTTTCTTTTTCATTTCAACAGTTTTAATATTAGATTTGTGTTTAACTTCGTTTTATTTAATAGTCTAGTTTTGTTTAGTGTAGTGTTTTGTAGCATTTTGTCATTTGAGTTTTTTTCTTTTTTCTTTTTTTAGGTTTGGCGTCATGTTTAGTTTTTTTCTGTCCTTTTTGTTTAGTTTGGTAGTTTTTTTTTCCTCTGTTTTTTTTATTTATTTTTTTTATTTTTTTTTGTTCAGTTTAGTTTTGCTGGTTAACAATTTTATTTCATGGTTTAGTTTTGTTTCTTTAGCGTTGTTTTTTTTTTTTTAGCATTTTGTCATTTTAGTTCGGTACAGTTTTGGTGTTTTTTTTTTTCTCTGTTTCATTTTGTTTGTTTGCCTTTTTGTTCAGTTTAGTTTGTTTAGTCTCATTGTTTTGTGTTTTTAGTTTCGGTTGTTGTTCAGTTTTGTTTGGTTTTTTGTTTGGTTTTAATGTTGAGTTTTTGTTTAACTTTGTTTTATTTCATGTTGGTTCATTTTTTTGTTTGTTTTTTGCAGACGTTATTTGGTTCTTCATAACAGTATAGTTTAAATGTTCATGCCCACACTAGCATTAGAATTACATTAATTGTGGGATCCAGGTAAGAAATCATCCCAAATAGCCTCATCCTTTAAATAATGTTTTATTATTATTATTATTCTACACGAATGGCTGTGTGGAAATTAATAACATAATTATTGTGGGCATGGAGTCAATCTGACAAACATTGGGTCGTTTGGTTCGGATCGGAAGGGCTGAGTCATGCGCTGGGAAAGTGGTGTGGAGAGATTCCAGATGACTACAGCTGGTCTTTGACATATATTAATGTAGACAGCTGCCATGCTCACACACCAGAAACACTGCCTGATTCAGTTTCACAAGCAGATAAACTTTGGGTGGAAATAGAATTATCCAAGAGCCTTTAGTGGTGATTCTCTGGCTGCTTTTACCTACTAAATGTTTCATTTTAGTATTTAAAAAATTTTTTTTTTAGATTTTTCATGTTTGTTTTGCCCATTTTTTGGCTTGTTGTTTGTTTAGTTTTTTTGTTTTGGTTTTTGTTTGTTTGTTTTTGTTTCATGTTGGCTTTTTTTGTTGCATAAAATCATGGGGGAAAACATTATCTAAGAGCATTTAGTATTTAACCTTTAGCCTTTAGATTTTCTGTCTGGTTTCTCCTTCTGAATAATAACATTTTGATTATATCTACAGTAACAAGCAATGCTATGGTATTACCATGTTCTTTGGACATTTGCCATTGTAATACCATACTTTTTAATTTAGTAGTGCCACAGTATTGTTTTAAGGTACTTTGGCCCACTATGTAAATCCTTTTGTGGTAAATTTGCAACAAAATGTTAGCAATCATTTAGCTAAAATTAATTATTTGGTGATCCTTTCTCTAATGCAAATTTCTAGATCAGAAAACATTTAAAACAAATTAAAGATGAACTATCAATTAACCAAAAATTTGCCGACCGTACATTTTCTACCATACTTTTTACTCCGATACAAGTTAGATCCATCAAGGTTTGTCGGGTCACTTTTTCCTTAACCTCGTCTTACAGAATTTTTCTTGCCATTTTCTCTGAAAAAATTTCTAAGCCCAGTTGAGATTGTGCTGATCCAGAGAATAGTGTGGCATTTTGTGTGAAAATTTCAGCGGCCCTTAAACACTGTTTCCACACAGCAGCCGAGTGTGGGC
The DNA here is from genome assembly GCF_001515625.1 of Sinocyclocheilus rhinocerous. Taxonomy (NCBI): domain Eukaryota; kingdom Metazoa; phylum Chordata; class Actinopteri; order Cypriniformes; family Cyprinidae; genus Sinocyclocheilus; species Sinocyclocheilus rhinocerous. The sequence goes on along the minus strand of NW_015641037.1, from coordinate 266,044 downwards.
AGTTAACGCCTATTCTGAAATTTGTTTAGTTTTTTTGTTTTGGTTTTTGTTTGTTTGTTTTTGTTTCATGTTGGCTTTTTTTGTTGCATAAAATCATGGGGGAAAACATTATCTAAGAGCATTTAGTATTTAACCTTTAGCCTTTAGATTTTCTGTCTGGTTTCTCCTTCTGAATAATAACATTTTGATTATATCTACAGTAACAAGCAATGCTATGGTATTACCATGTTCTTTGGACATTTGCCATTGTAATACCATACTTTTTAATTTAGTAGTGCCACAGTATTGTTTTAAGGTACTTTGGCCCACTATGTAAATCCTTTTGTGGTAAATTTGCAACAAAATGTTAGCAATCATTTAGCTAAAATTAATTATTTGGTGATCCTTTCTCTAATGCAAATTTCTAGATCAGAAAACATTTAAAACAAATTAAAGATGAACTATCAATTAACCAAAAATTTGCCGACCGTACATTTTCTACCATACTTTTTACTCCGATACAAGTTAGATCCATCAAGGTTTGTCGGGTCACTTTTTCCTTAACCTCGTCTTACAGAATTTTTCTTGCCATTTTCTCTGAAAAAGTTTCTAAGCCCAGTTGAGATTGTGCTGATCCAGAGAATAGTGTGGCATTTTGTGTGAAAATTTCAGCGGCCCTTAAACACTGTTCCCACACGGCAGCCGAGTGTGGGCAGTTAACGCCTATTCTGAAATTCCAAAAGTGAAGATCCAGCCAGAGGAGAGGGATTATTGGGGAAACTAGGGAAGTCATTTGGACGGGTATTAAAAAGCAGGCAAACGCGTCCTCATGAGGGGTTGCTGACTGGCCATCCTGACCTCTGATCTCTGCAAAGAAGTAGTATGCCAAGTAAAACAACTAAAGGCTGTGTAAACATGATACAATTACAGTGAAATGCACTGAATAGGTGGAGGTCACAGAAGATGTCATATAAACAGATGCTGGTTTATAAAAAATTGCGAATTTGTTATGCACACTGAGCTAGAATACAAGAAAAGTGAGTCACGCTCAGTGGTGTGTGAAAGGCGAATGGATCTACTGAGAATTGGACTGTGGATATTGTTTGAATTATTATTGCGCTGGAGACTCGCTTTAGTCAAACTGCCCGTTGAGGTGAGTTTTTATTATGTTTTGCTGTGGGTTGTGGTTGATGTTCAGACAACACCAAATTCAGGAAAAGGTTTCTGCAGAGATGCTTTCCAGTTTGTTTCGAGCTATTCTGTGTTGTTGAATCATGTTGTATTTGTGGCTTATTTTCTCGTCTTGATTAATTGAGTCAGGATTTCCTCTAGTGTGGTGGGCGGAGTTGTGGGCGGGGCCATTTCTCATGGGTCTTTTCTCAAATCTGAAGGGCCAAACATCAAAGCCTCCAAATGATAATCACCACGCCTGATGTGTTTACTGCATTTCAAAGGGGCGATTGAGTTTATTATCGTCAATTATGTTGCTGTTGTCTAATGAGCCTTTTGTTTGTCAGATCTCAGAATTTCCATTGTTCCTTTCTCGGTTCTTTGTTCGTGAAGAAATGTCACATTATTCACGTTGCACGTAGAAGCTTTCATGTCGAGATAAAGCCTTTGAAATGTCAAAACCATGGCAGGTAAAGTGTCCTGATGTTTTTCAAGTGATTAATTCACTTTGTTAATCTTAAGGGGGCTTTAGAGGTAACAACAACATTAATCTAGACGTCTACATTTCCTGAAAAAAGTTCTATGTACTTAATACGGCAAAAAAATAGTTATTTAACTAAATATATGTGCTTGTTTTTTGAGAACGTTGAAAAAATGTAGTGACATTTATTAACACATCCTGAAGTGTTTTTTTTTTATTTTAAATGTTCCACTAACATTGCAGTTTGATCTTGTGTATATATATATATATATATATATATGTGTGTGTGTGTGTGTGTGTGTATATGTGTATATATGTATATGTGTGTATATATGACCCTGGACCACAAAACCAGTCTTAAGTCGCTGGGGTATATTTGTAGCAATAGCCAAAAATACA
>NW_015641037.1:258386-263212 GCF_001515625.1 Sinocyclocheilus rhinocerous | reverse complement strand
TTGTTCAAAACAAGACCAAGACTGTGTATTAACAAAGTTAAAAGGGTCCATTTTAATTTCACATTGAAAAACATATATAAATATTAGAGTGAAAACATAAACTTAAAAATACAAAAAAAAATGTTGTCTTGGCAATCAACTGAACTGAAAAGTTCTAAAGTAATATTACGAAGACTTAAATAAAAACAAAGTTAAAAAGAGTTTACAAATATTAAATAAAATGTAGAAATATTTATAAATAAAAGATAATTCAAAATAGTAATAAATACTGTAATAATATATAAATAATAATAAATAAAGACTGATTCAAAGTAAATTTTGGGATATTCCTACTTGATTCACAGACTTCCATATAAAGTCGCTTTCATCAGGGGATGATGTACTGTCAAATAAATTGCACTGCTAGCATTGCGTATATCACTGCACATTTGCAAATGTTTTTGTTTATACCTCAGGGACTATATGGATGGATGGTACATAATGAATCTGTTTTAATATATTGTAGTAAACATATTGTAATGAAAAATGTTTGCTTGTTATTTAAGTGGTAACTGTTGTATTAAGCTAAATGGCACTTAAGGCTATGCTCTACTGAGAAGGGAACACAGTCCAAAATAGGTTTCCTTCACGTATTGATGCTATTCAATGCTAGCATTCCTTGTGCAAGTGCGTGAGGATCTACTCTGCATGTTGCAATGTTGACTAAGCAAATCTGACATTTTCTAATTTGTGCATTTGAGTGTTTTTTTTCTTCCTGAAAAGTCTGTAATTAACTGTGTACATACATCTTGTGTTGTGGATTTCCACATCAGTGTCTGAGTTGGAAGTGTTGCACTTTTCTAAGTGGAAAGTTGCAATTCCAACAGTCTGAGCTGGTAATTGCAAAGTTGTAGGTTCAAACCCTGCATTGAACCATTGTGCCCTTGAGCAGTACGTCCTTAACACATCAGGGACAGTAGATGTTTTCCTCTGTTAAACAAAGAGGGTAATGATACGTTTATTTCGTATCCCCTGATGCTGTCAGCTTACAGTAACAAGAGAGTCTCTTATACAACTCTATAATGCTGCATTATTCACAGAGTGGAGTTAGTTGCCTTGGAAACTATCGACACACATACAGTACGGCTAATGCATCATCAGCGTGGCTGACAAACACGATCAGACCAGCACGAGTTCCAAAACACAATCATTTGGGATGACAAAAGGGTAGCGCTCTAATTACGCTGAGGTTTATAAGGTGACGTGGTGATAATTGGTTAATCTGCGTCATCTGATGAATGCCATCATTGCTGATCTAGTTTCTCAAGCTGCGAGAGCGACTCTTCTTGAGATTCTTCACAAGTACTAATAAATATGGAGTTTTTCAAGGAACGGACATTTACATAATTCATATTTAAGATGAAGTGTGTAATTATGGGTTTTGAACACATGATGATATCATAAGCGGATATAATTCATAAAAATATCAATAAATATATACTAACATATAAAATGGAAACACTAAAAGAGTATCAAATTAATTAGTGAACTTTTTTTTTTTTGACTCCAGTGGCTTTTTCAAACTGCCATTTAACTCCGCCCCCGATCAACCATTGGACACTCAAACAAGAAGTCCCACCCCAAACTCACTCCATTGGTTGAGCCATAAATTGATATGTTGGATCACATGTTTGCCATGGAATACTAGTGTACTACATGATGCCTATTGTTTTTAGTGTCACTATTTATAAAGTGAGTTGCATTGAAGGAAATATTACTCTTTTAAAAATGTTTTGATGAGGCAGATTAATCAGATCAATGAGATCTATACTGCACATTTTATCATTTGAGTATCCAATGCATACAGAAAAATTGCAAACTGTGCAGACAATAATGTGCTGTATGTGCACAAAATAATTTCGCTTTGTTACAATGCATTATAGAAACAAATGATAATTACAATTTTAAAAAATGATTAAAAATACAATTGTAAATAATACCTTATAACGCATTATAAATACAGATAGATAGATAGATAGATAGATAGATAGATATGATCTCTGCCGGATAGATGGCATAATGGATTCTATAAAATACCAATGGATAAAAAATTAAAAACTGACTGTCCATGCTGGAAATCTTATAATGGGCCGTGGTTGGATCTTCCAACAGGACAATGATCCACAAACAAACATCAAAATCAAAACAAAAATGGGTCACTGAGAACAAAACCAAGCTTCTGCCCTGGCCAACCCAGTTCCCTGAGTTGAACCCTATAGAAAATGAGTGTGGTGAAGCATCAACATGCAGCTGGAAATCTGAAAGGTCTGGAGAGATTCTGGATGAAGGTCTCGGTCTCTCATCTCCTGTCAGATGTTCTCTAAACTCTTCAGGCATTATAGGAGAAGACTTAGAGCTTCTCTTGGCAAAAGGAGGTTGCAAAAAGTATTGGATAAAAGGGTATGATTAATTGTGACCAGTGTGTATTAGATAAAAAAACTTTTATTTCATAACGAGATTTCTGTCCCATTTTAAATTCTTATTCTCCAATGAAAGGTTAGATTTTAGTAAATTTTTAATATAAAATATCTAAAGGATTGATGATACAGATTAATTTTCACAGCCTTCTTTGATCATATTTACCAAGGGTATGAATAATTTTGAGCACAACTGTATATATATATATATATATATATGTGTGTGTGTGTGAGGGATAAAACTTTGCATCATGTTTTTGTTTTGTTCTAAGTGTTTTGGTGTGTTCTAAGTATTTTTAGCAGGTTGCTAAGGTGTTCTAAGTGGTTTTTAGCATGTTGCTATAGACCTGTGTGACTCCACCCCTTTTCAGCGCTGCGCTCATTGTCTTCTGTCTTCCGTTTGTATTGTCCACAGCATGAAGGTAAGGTCGTACGAATTTATGAATTAACCGCTTGTTTTCAAATCTTCCTAGTCTACACACATTTGTTATGACATCCATTTCGAACATTAAAATGTTAATGATAACTTTCGTTAACTCTACGATAAATGAATACACTTCACCAGCTAATTACTCTTCAACAGCGATGCTATAGAGCTATTGCAAAAACAGTTCAAAGACAGAATTCTAAAGCTGGCTGCGCACTTGTTTCTGCCGCATAAGTTCTATACAGTTGTTAATGTGTTCTACTTGTTTTTAGCACATTGAAATGCTGTTGCTACCATAGACTGTAAAAAAAAAGATGGATGACTTCATTCCACTGCAAAAGTGATGCCAAATTATCCTGGGTATGGTCGCTGTCATCTTGCACCGATAATGTCATGTGGAGCCTGAGTCTGCACAGTAGCGATTCGTTTGGAGCCCGAGTCTGCGCAGTAGCAATTCGTTTGGAGCCCGAGTCTGCGCAGTAGAGATTTGTTTGGAGCCCGAGTCTGCGCAGTAGCGATTCATTTGGAGCACGAATCTGCGCAGTAGCGATTCATTTGGAGCCCGAGTCTGCGCAGTAGAGATTTGTTTGGAGCCCGAGTCTGCGCAGTAGCGATTCATTGAAGCACGAGTCTGTGCAGTAGCGATTAATTGAAGCACGAGTCTGCACAGTAGCGATTCGTTTGGAGCACAAGTCTGCGCAGTAGCGATTCGTTTGGACCCCTCGATTAGTTTGGAGCCCGAGTCTGCGCAGTAGCGATTCGTTTGGAGCCTGAGTCTGCGCAGTAGCAATTCGTTTGGAGCACGAATCTGCGCAGTAGCGATTCATTTGGAGCACGGAGCGATTAGTTTGGACCCCGCGATTAGTTTGGAGCCCGAGTCTGCGCAGTAGCGATTAGTTTGGAGCCCGAGTCTGCACAGTAGCGATTAGTTTGGAGCCCGAGTCTGCGCAGTAGCGATTCATTTGGAGCACGAGTCTGCGCAGTAACGATTCGTTTAGAGCACGAGTCTGCGCAGTAGCGATTCATTGAAGCACGAGTCTGCACAGTAGCGATTCGTTTGGAGCACGAGTCTGCGCAGCAGCGATTAGTTTGGACCCCGCGATTAGTTTGGAGCCCGAGTCTGCGCAGTAGCGATTAGTTTGGAGCACGAGTCTGCGCAGTAGCGATTCATTGAAGCACGAGTCTGTGCAGTAGCGATTCATTGAAGCACGAGTCTGTGCAGTAGCGATTCATTGAAGCACGAGTCTGTGCAGTAGCGATTCATTGAAGCACGAGTCTGTGCAGTAGCGATTCATTGAAGCACGAGTCTGTGCAGTAGCGATTAGTTTGGAGCCCGAGTCTGCGCAGTAGCGATTAGTTTGGAGCACGAGTCTGCGCAGTAGCGATTCATTGAAGCACGAGTCTGTGCAGTAGCAATTAGTTTGGACCCCGAGTCTGTGCAGACTCAAACCATGTGCCACACACGTCCTAAAAAGTGAATCTAAATCATTTAAATATCCATCTGGTGGCTGGCTGCAGTATAGGTCATAAACCCCTCTGCATGTAAACGAATGGGACGTGAGCCAAACTAAAATTCAAATTATATTTTAAATAATTTTTCCCAGAGATGGTTTCCATCATTTTAGGTAGTTCTTATCACACAGATATATGTTCAAGTACACATTTTTAATAAGTTTGCTTTTAAGTAGTTATTTGATGCTATAAAAACAGGGCGTGGCATCCTGATTGTGTGGTTGTGATTGGGTCTCCAGGAGTTTGGGCAAGATTTTGATGATCAGATTCATTTGGAGCCCGAGTCTGCGCAGTAGCGATTCGTTTGGAGCACGAGTCTGCACAGTAGCGATTCATTGAAGCACGAGTCTGTGCAGTAGCGATTAGTTTGGAGCCCGAGTCTGCGCAGTAGCAATTCGTTTGAAGCACGAGTCTGTGCAGTAGCGATTATT
>NW_015641037.1:255622-258224 GCF_001515625.1 Sinocyclocheilus rhinocerous | reverse complement strand
CAGTAGCGATCGTTGGGAGCCCGAGTGTGCACAGTAGCGATTCGTTTGGAGCACGAGTCTGCATAGTAGCGATTCATTGAAGCACGAGTCTGCGCAGTAGCGATTCATTGAAGCACGAGTCTGTGCAGTAGCGATTCATTGAAGCACGAGTCTGCGCAGATTCATTTGGAGCCTGAGTCTGCAGTAGTGATCATGAGATTGAGCCGTGACATCAAAATCCTGCCCAAACTCCTGGAGACCCAATCACAACCACACAATCAGGATGCCACGCCCTGTTTTTATAGCATCAAATAACTACTTAAAAGCAAACTTATTAAAAATGTGTACTTGAACATATATCTGTGTGATAAGAACTACCTAAAATGATGGAAACCATCTCTGGGAAAAAAATTTTAAAATATAATTTGAATTTTAGTTTGGCTCACATCCCATTCGTTTACATGCAGAGGGGTTTATGACCTATACTGCAGCCAGCCACCAGATGGAGATTTAAATGATTTAGATTCACTTTTTAGGACATGTGTGGCACATGGTTTCTAAGTAGTCTTTAGCACATTGCTATGCAGTTGCTAAGGTGTTTTGATTGGTTTTTAGCGCATTGCTATTCAGCTGCTAGGGTTTTTTCTAGGTGCTTAATAACTGGCCCAAGTCTTTAGGATATTCTGGCTTCTAGACATGGCTTGGGTCACTCCTTCAATGAAATCTATGGGATTTGTCCATTTTGTTTTGTCTGCATGTGAAAATCACCAACTCACTGAGGGATGAGTTAGTTTAATACACAGCATGAGTGATTTTAACACTGTGTGAGTGATAGGGCGATATATATGAAATAGGTGGGCATTATTGTGATGTTGACAGTTCAGCGAGGATAGCATGATCTCTCTCTCTGTCTATAACTCTCGCCCACATGCTCTCCCCCAGTTGGTTGTGATCGGGCACTGAAGGTCAGTGGAGGTGTTCTTGCATTATACCAGACATAAGGGGGCTAATAACCAGGCAAATATGAGTGTGTTTGTGTGTTGATGTCGGTGCGTCTGCATGTAAATTGCTGTCACATAATCCATGGTTAAAGCTCCAGGCAGTAATCCATTTCACACTTTGGGTTATTTTGTGGCATCCACAATCTTAAAACACGCCAACGGCACGCCACCTAATCCTGCCAAATAAAGCCACGCTATACAGGATCCACGCACTGCAGAAACGCTGACATCGCCATGGTAATCTGACATACGTCACTGCTTCTGTTTATATGTTTTGTTTTTTGAGTACGGACAGTATCTCAGTTCTTATGAAGGCCCATACAGGTCAAAATTGTTTAAATAGGTCTGGTCCTGGATGCTAAAGTTATTAGATGAATATGTTACGTGCAACATGTTGACCTTAACTAGCATTACCGGTTTTTCCGTCATGACAGTAGATGTCCAATAGATGTGGCAACGCTAAATGTGCAACTTAATATACTTGTATTGTATTATGAATTGAGAAAAGGGTAAAGCTATTTCAAGGGACAGTATCTTAATAAATATAGAGAGCTGAATACAGTTTGGCCAAATAACTTTGAAATAAACAAAAGCATGCAAATCAAATTTAAAGGGGACCTTATGCAAAAATCCCTTTTATAAGGTGTTTGAACACAGTTGTGTGGCTGCAGTGTGTGAAAACAACCAGCCTATCCTCCCACATCAGCTCCACACAAAATCACGCGTTTGTTTTCCAAATTGCCTTTCTGAAAGAGTTTCTTGGCACTCTGTAAGGCTAATGTTGCTAAAGCTACCATTGTTTCTGCCTGTTTTCACTGATGCTGCCTTCACGTGCTACCAGAATGATCATAAATAACAATGTGGTAGTTAAAAATTGCATATGAAAGCAATTGACCGCTTGAATTTGTCGAGCTCATAATCACAAGTGGGACTTATAAAGTTTGTGATAGCACGCAATGGCACCATGAGTTATTTTTATCGTGCCGTGCTCCCCGTCTGTGTAATTCATAAATGCGTATTTATTATGCACAGTACAATCAGATGACAGACTTTTAAACCGAGTACGTTTTCTGTAAAGATAACAGGCTTGTACTAATAGTGGAATGCTTATTCAAGAGCATGAGCTCTTGAAGCTCCGCCCTCTTCTGAAAAGGGGGCCGGGAGCACCAGCTCATTTGCATTTAAAGGGACAAACACAAAAATGGCACGTTTTGGCTCATAACCTAAAAGTGGCAAATTTAACAAGCTATAAAAATTATCTGTGGGGTATTTTGAGCTAAAACTTCACATACACACTCTGAGGACATTAAAGACTTATTTTACATCTTGTTAAAAGGGGCATAATAGGTCCCCTTTAAGTAACACTAAATGTATTTCTGCAAATATTTTACAAATTGTAATCCATTACTGATTCCAAATTACATGACTATATATATATATAAGTAGATTATAGTTAATGTAATAGATCTTACATATCTTATATAAAAAGTTTTTACATTATATGTAATATATGTACATTATATATATAATATATATATATTACTAAATGTAAAAAAAATATCTTTATTTATATATATATATATATATATATTACTAAATGTAAAAAAAAACTCTTTATATAT
>NW_015641037.1:246565-255571 GCF_001515625.1 Sinocyclocheilus rhinocerous | reverse complement strand
ACATACATACATACACACATTACATTAATTTTTTTTACTAAATGTAAACACATTACAATATGCAATATGTAAATATACATGTATATAATATTTACATATTGCATATTGCAGCTTCAAACTTTTTCTGATTCATAGCGAATTACCTTTATTTGTTCATTCCAGCCATGAAACCCATCACTTCATTACCGTTTGACTCTCTCAGACAAGTTCACCAAAGCATTATAGACAGAACTGTCTTCTGCGTGTTAAAACTAGAGTCAATTAATTAAATCTTAATGTGAGCATGAAGTTGAATGCCGAAGAAGGAAGAAAGAGGATTTTCTGAGTAACTGTCAGCTTAACCATTAAAAACCGCAAACCCACGCGTACCCTGTCAACAGCCCTACCCTGCAATGACAACACCCACTCTGAGCAGGGGGCCCCTACACACACACACACACACCAGGATGTGTTTGTACGTCACAAAGTATCTACGTATATGTGTATGTGCACATATACGTGGGCGGCCAAGTGTGCATGGGTGTGTTTGAGTAGGAAGACACGCTTGACTCGCATAGGCAGAGCAAATTAAAGGAATCTTAGTTTTTTTTCATCGCCACCCCCCTTTTTTTTCTCTCGCTCCCTCTCTTTTTCCTTATGTTTCTCAGCTTTATGTTAGAGGTCACCTATTTCCAGATACAAAAGGAACAAGATCATGTATGGTGTACATATATAAATATATATGTACTTTTATATATATATACATATACACAGGCTTTTACTTGCACGTGTATGTATATGTTGTCATAATTTTTGTCCTGTGTAATATGACAAATACCATTTTTTGGCATTTTTAAATGCCTTTTTTCACAAACATTTTTAACGCATCTTTTGCAATGTTTTTAAAACGTTTCATCTAAATGTAAACTTTAAGTTGTTTAAGGTATGTGCATGTACCTACAGTATATTTACACATTTACATACGTGTATGTTGTCTTCATTTTTGTATTACAAATAGCAAAAAACGTAAATTTTTAAAAGCACTTTTTTCCACAACGTTAAAGAGATTAAGTTTGTTCAGATTGATAAATTGTGCCATTTGTTAATGGATCCTTTGCAACGTTTTTAAAACACTTAATCTAATTGTACACTTTACGTTTAGGTATGTACATATTGTCTTCATTTTTAGCCAATTTCTAGTCATTTTTCAATTGCGCTTTTTTCACAGCATTGAAGAAACTTTACGCCATTTGTTAACGTATCATTTGCAATGTTTTTAAAACGTTTCATCTAAATGTATTTTACGTTTAAGAACATATTGTCTTCATTTTTCAGATACAACAGAAAAAAATTGTAGTCATTTTTCAAATGCGCTTTTTCGCAACATTGAAGAAACGTTATGCCATTTCGTTAATGCATGCTTTGCAAAGTTTTTTAATTTTTCATCTAAATGTACATTTTACATTTAGGTACGTACATATTGTCTTCATTTTTGTGATACAACCACTGATCTATAATAGAGAACTGGATTGCTCATGACGTCATAAAAGTGAAGCCGCCGCCCGCCATATTGGTATTCCCCACTGTTCCCATACATTCCATTGAATTAATAGGAAATCGTACGAATTTAATGAGAAAACATCACCTAACAAGTCAGCGTTTTTAAATCTGAAGTATCCCTGTACATTCTTACAATGCAAACACTCTAGGCATGTAAATGGTTATTGTTTTAATGTCGGGAATTTCCCCTGCTTATTAAAAAGTTACGTTCATTACAGTAGCGAGCATCAGATGAACATGATAAACATCAGACGGACACAACCTCAACATATATATATAACAAATGACAACGTGCTCATTCTGAAATCTGAAGAAAGATTTATGCTTTGTATACACATATACAAAGCATAAATACACATTAGGCCTACACATTATGTAATGTTGTTATAGTGTTTTTATTCGTACAGTAGGCGAACTGCAAATGTTTCAACAATGATTTCGTTAACAGCATTCATTTTGAAGCAGGTAATGATTCAAACGGTGGTTAAATTAATTATTAATTTAGCATAGCCTATATACATAAAATTTTACATGGAAACGGTAATGCTAGTAAATATATTTGAGTGATCTTGGAGAGTCAGAAATAGATGTTGCTCAATCAGGACATTAAAAATATACACAACATAATTTATTCAGAGAAATAACTGACTACATACAGTACGGACTTATAGACATGAAGCTTTATTTCCAAGATGGTGCATGGTAAGTTAAGCTTTTCATTTCAGTACAACATAGATCAATATATCAATATAGTAACAGAGGCTATTGTATTATTCATTGTATATTCAAATCAATTTCTGATACTAATACGTTCATGTTTAATAATTCCTGAATAATTACGTAGATAAAGAAATAGGCTACATTTTGTGTTGGATCAGTTAACGAAAGCTGTGTCGGCAGTGCGCAGCAGACACGCCCACCTTAACGATTTAAATATAAAGGGGTGGTTGATTGCGAGTGCACCCCTTAAACACAATCAAGCCTATAAAAAAACCAGTCAACCACCCCTTTAAATATATTGCTTATCCTGCCCAAAAAGACCATAAACACTGCAGATAACATCTGAAGTAAAACTGAATTTACATACACCTAACATAAAAACGAATCCCTTGTGACTGACTCGCTTCAAATCGGGTGATTTTAGGTCAGTGTTTTGGCTGTGACTCAATGGTACTCTCTGCTGGTAGGGAATAGTAAGATGGCGGATCGAACACTTCCGGTGGCTTCACTGCCTGTCGGCAGTTTAGAACACAATGAGCGATCCAGTCATTATATATAGATCAGTGGATATAGCAGAAAAAACATTTAAGTCATTTTTCAAATATGCTTTTTTCCGCAACGCTTAAGAAACGTTATGCCATTTGTTAACACATCCTTTGCAACGTTTTTAGAACGTTTTATTATTATTATGATTATTATGATTGACATCCCGTGGTAAACTAGGATTTACACAAGCTTCAGTCTGGATCCAGAACACCTGAGAAGAGATGATGCCAACCCCTCAGAGGACCTCAGATGATGCCAACCCTGAAACAACCCACCAGATCCAGTCTGTATCCAGATCAGATGGTCACTGCAGTCACCCGGATCCAGTACGTATTCAGACCAGATGGTGGATCAGCACCTAGAGAGGACCTCTACAGCCCCGAAAGACAGCGGAGACCAGGACAACTAGATGAACACCAGATACAGATGTTATTCCCCTGTAAAGACCTTGTCTCAGACGACCACCGGGACAAGACCACAGGAACCAGATTTTAAGGTATCTAATATTTTTATACTTATTTTCCATGATCTAAATATTCTTAAAAATGAAAAGTTTGTTGTCATTTGGAAGTGTGTAGGCCTTCTTGCATTATTATGTTGTTACATTATGATTATATATTCAGTGGCATAAAATGGTCTTTAAAATGACAATAATATCGCTTATCGCAATTATTTCTGGGGCAATATATCGCACAACAAAAAGTTGTTATCGTGACAGGCCTACGTTTTATCTAAATGTACATTTAGGTACGTATATATTGTCTTTATTTGTTAGATACAGCGAAAAAAAAAGTCATTTTTCAAATGCGTTTTTTCGCAAAGTTTAAGAAACTTTGTGCCATTTGTTAATGCATGCTTTACAACGTTTTTAAAATATTTCATCTGAATGTACATTTTATGTTATTTAAAGTATGTAAATATTGTCTTAATTTTTGTAATACAACAGAAATTTTTTTTAGTGTTTTTTCAAATGCACTTTTTCCGCAATGTTCAAGAAACGTTTTACCATCCTTTATATATATATATATAGAGAGAGAGAGAGAGAGAGAGAGAGAGAGAGCAGATATGCTTTACAAAACCCCAGTAAAAGGATCCGTGATTGCAGACAAGGTGCTGTCGCTTGTCATTTTTGTCACATAAGATGGAAAATGTCTTGGAAAAGCTTTTGTTTTGAGGAACAGACCAACACGAAAGTGGGGGTTGACAGCAACCACCACGCACTTCCTCCCAGGGGCTGTTCGCTGTGCCCAGCCTCCTTCCCAAAATAGCTCAAGATGCTCAGGCAGATGGGAGGCTGCTGATGCGCCCCTCTATCTAAAGATCCAGCCTTTAAGATGCATGATTACATTTCATTTTAATATGCAGCTTGTGCATTTTTCAAGCTAGTGTGGAGGATAAACAAAGCATTATTTAATTTAAAAGGAGAATCTGCTGTGGTGTTGGTTTAGGTGTTTATTTAAAGCTGTAATTTTACTGAGATGCATGAAGGAAAATACTTTCGGACTATTTTGAATGTACATTTGTATAGCAGTATACTCAAGTGGGTTTCGGGGGGATTTTGCGCTCAAGAGAGCGTGAGTAAATTTCCTGCGGGGTTTACTTGCCATCTGGGGAAGAGAAAAACTGTCATACAATGCATAAATGCAATCTACATTGTAAGTTGCAAATGGTCTTGCAATGTTTAGACATTACAGCATGCATTTCCGAAAACCGAAATGAAAAAGTCACACGCATTTTTAACATACGGTAATTCAAATGTAAGTATTTTGTGTTGCTTCTGCTTAAGTGTTTAAATGTTAAAATTAAAAGAAATAGTTCATCCAAAAATGAAAATTTACTCACCGTCAGGCCTTCCAAGATGTAGATGAATTTGTTTCTTCATCGGAACAGGTTTGGAGAAATCAAGCATTATCACTTGTTCACCAATGGATCCTCTGCAGTGAATGGGTGCCGTCAGAATGAAAAAGTTGTCTCATCTGAATCAGGAGATAAATATATGGCCAGATCAAGCACCATTTACAAGTGAAAACAGTCCAAAACAGTTCTAAAAAAAATATTTTGATGTGAGAAAAGGACAAGGGATGGACTATTTCACCAGAGAAACATCCTTACGGATTATTGACTCTTTTGGCTAGAAGTGACTTTTAAAGTTAAAACACCATAATGGTGTATTTGTTACTTACACACACGTGTAACTTTTCCCTTCAGTGGACGTTAATCAATGGACTGGAGTCATCTGGCTTAGGCTATTTATTGTTATGATGTTTTTATCAGCTGTTTGGACTCTCATTCTGACGGCACCCATTCACTGCAGAGCATCCATTGGTGAGCAAGTGATAATGCTTGATTTCTCCAAACCTGTTCCGATGAAGAAACAAATTCATCTACATCATGAATGACCTGAGAGGGTGTGTATTTTCTTCGCAAAATTTCATTTTCATCTGAACTATAACACCGAAAACCATCCCCTCTTCGCATAACTCCAATTACTGTATTTAAACTGAAATTTAATATCGAAACCAAACCTACCACAATAAACATTTACTGTAGTAAAATGTGTGACAACTTTCCCGGGTTTCCCATGTACGAACATGGCCACCACAAAAATACACGCATATGCTGTACTGAAGGCTGTGTGGGTTCATGTCAAAAAAAAAAAACATGGTATTACCGATTAATATTCTTCAATATGTCACCATGAATGTGTATTTTACCGTGTATGACCGTTCAGGTCTTCTCTCTTTCTCTCTCGGCATTCCGTCCCACGCGCGTAGCGCCGCCCACGCGAGGATTTGCGTCAAGCCGGCGCGTGGGAGTGAGACAGCAATGCAGTTTACATCGGAATATCCCCGCACAAGAGAGAAAGAGACAGCACCGATGAGCCTTCAACACACTTTCTCTCCTTCGCGAGAGGCGGAGCGCTGCCTCGAGACAGCGGCCAGCACCGGGAGCAGTCGCGCACACCAGCTGCGAAAGAGAGGTACGTAAACCCGAGGACTATTATAAACATTTCATACATAGACATTCAGATGGGGAGGGTAGAGAATCAAAGCATGCTGACTTGAGCTAGATGGGTATATTATAGACTCAATATCCGAGTTATTTGCATGCATTAAGATTCTCTGGTGCATGTGAAGCAATAGTTTTGAGATCTTCTCAGGTGAGTTTGCAGGGGAACCTGTTCATGTTTTTGTGGAGAATAGTGTAATGCACAGCTGTGTTTGCAACTATTCGTAATTGCATTTAAATGTGGTGTGATGGTGAAAGATCTGGTCAATGGGTTTGAACGTTTTACCTATGTGCACTTGAGCAAGGCACTCGCCCCGGTTATGCCAAGTGGATAGTACCTGTAATAACTTTAAATTAAGTCACTTGGAATGAAAACATCTGCTACATAAGTACATAAAAGGAAAGTGTAAAAGTTTTCAATGTTAAAACAATTAAAATGCAGATGTAAACATCTTTTCACTGCTTGCTACAAACATCAGAAGATAGATTGGTCATTCATTTACAGTTAACATCATTAATTTCCAGTTGAGAGTAGGACGGCGGCTATTGAGTTCCAGTTCGTTGCGGATGCAGGAATCTCATATCCAGTTTGAGCTTCAAATGTATTGAAAGTTTGCAACTTTTGTGACTAAACTTTATGTGACCGTCCGACTGGATATGATGTATAGTAGACCTTAGTCAGGGCTGACTGAATTTTACATGGTTGAAAACTGTGTGCCGGTACTAGATCATGTAATTTTCACAACTTCCAAAATGTTTTTAAGAGCTTTTGTATACTGAAAGTTTTCTTGGAAAGACGTTTCATCAGCTAATCAATTGTCATGTTGTTAAACAAAAGCGCAATCTGGTGAACACTGTACTTCTATCCCTCACAGCCTTGTTTTCATTCTTGTCAAAAATGAAATATGGCTTTACCCTGACTAAGCACTATACCAGTTAAAACTGCATGCGCCGAGTCAGAATTATCAATTTTTTTTCAAATTTGATCTTTGTTCATTTTTTAATTGAGTTGTTATACACTGTATTCTTGGGCAGTCCATAATATGTTCCCTCAAAGTTTTGATGATCATTTTTCCATTACGAGTAGCTTAATAATTAAACATCACATACTCTTAAAAATAAAGCTCCTGGAAGGGGTTTTTGCAGCGATGCCATGACCTCTTAAAAATAAAGGTTCTTCACTGGCATCAGTGGCTTGATGATGAACCTTTAACATGCATGGAACCTTTCCTTTGCACAAAATGTTCTTTATAGTGGAAAAGGTTCTTCAGATTATTAAAATGTCCTTTACACTAAGAAAAAATGGTTCTTTTAGGAACTGTTTACTGAAAGGTTCTTTGTGGAACCTAAAATGCTTCTTCCACACTCTTAAAAATAACGATTCTTTATTGGCATCAGTGGTTCCATGAAGAACATTAAACATCCATGAAACCTTAGCATTCCACTGAAGGTTCTTCATTGTGGAGAAAGGTTCTTTTAGAGAATTAAAATGTTCTTCACACACAAATAAAATGGTTCTTTTAAGAACTGTTCACTGAAAGGTTCTTTGCGTAACCAAAAAATGGTTCTTCTGTGACATTGCTGCAAAAACACCTATTTGGAACCTTGATTTTTAAGAGCGAATAGTAAAAGTACATTGCAGTTGGGGACTGTGACAGTCATAATGTGAGTTCACAGACCTGTCCTGGGACATAAATAACATTGGCGAGCATTGCTTCATGGTGACTTGAAACGTTTTCTTGAAATGACAATGTTTTGTTTTGTTCCGCGTTTGTATGTGTAGCCATGTCAGTGCTGCTGCCACGTTCCTTGGGCGAGCTGCAACTGTACCGGATCCTGCAGAAGGCCAACTTGCTCTGCTACTACGAAGCCTTCATCCAGCAGGGCGGCGACGATGTGCAGCAGCTCTGTGAGGCCGGCGAGGAAGAGTTCCTCGAGATCATGGCCCTTGTCGGAATGGCGACCAAACCCCTTCACGTTCGAAGACTCCAGAAGGCTCTACGGGATTGGGTCACCAACCCTTCCATCTTCAACCAACCGTTGACGTCTCTTCCCGTTTGCAGTATACCGGTGTACAAGCTACCCGAAAGTTCCCACAGCAACGGGCAACAGAACCAGCTTGCTGTTCCCAGAGCGTTATTACCCACAAGCCCCAGTCCTGGAAGACTGGATCTCAGCAGGGACGGGACGCCAGGGTGCTCCCCACTGCAAGGGGTTAGCGAGAGTCGTTTCTGGGGAAGCGAGAGCGAGCACAGCCTATCTCCATCTGGAGCTTGTTCCCCGTGTTCACCCCACGACGCTCTCGACGCTCTCGATTCTGCTGCTGTCCAGTGCGTGATGGAGTGTGTAGAGCGACTAGCCCAAACATTGCCCAAGAGCGACCCCACGGAAGTCAAAGAACACATCCGCGCCAATAAGAAGCTCAGCAAGATGATCGGCCATATCTGCGAGATGAGCGACAATCCACAGAAGGAGGTGGAGATTCGGAAATACAGCACCATCTATGGACGGTTCGATTCCAAGAGGCGGGACGGCCGGCAGCTTACGATGCACGAGGTTGGTTCGAATGCTAAGATATTGATATTGTTGATTGTGCAGATTGACAGAAGTTGTTGTTCCATACATTCTTAAAAATAAAGGTTCTATTGGTTTCTGTGATTCCATGAAGAACCTTTATCATCCATGGAATATTTCCATTCTACAAAAGTTCTTTATAGTGGAAAAAGTTTCTTTTAGATTTTTAGTAAAAAGTGGTCCTTTTGTTTATTGTGTAGCTAACGGTCAACGAAGCATCCGCTCAGCTGTGCATGAAAGATCTGTCGCTGCTGACCCGAAGAGATGAACTTTTCTCACTGGCCAGGCAGATTTCACGTGAAGTTACCTACAAATACACCTGCATGAGCAGCAGGTAAGATGCGATTCTTCTCAACGTTTGATTCTAAAGAAAAACAATTGTTGAAATAGTTGATTAACACATTTCTCTGTTGACATATTATGGATTATACAACAGTTCGTTCTGGTTCTCAAATCTGATGGTTGAGAACCGTGAGATATTGTACTGGTATCGCCTACAGGAACGCCCTTTCACAATTTTGTATCACTCCGCTTGTTCTAGCCGGGTCTAAGTTTTTTTTAATTATTCACTGAGCTAATTGTAGAGTACGTTAGTTAATATAAGAAGAAACGTCTAGC
>NW_015641037.1:243462-246555 GCF_001515625.1 Sinocyclocheilus rhinocerous | reverse complement strand
TCTAGCTTCGCGGTCTCTTTCTCTCTCATTTGGATGCACGTCTTGCCGCATTGTTTCTTTGTTATAACCTCATTATTTCTCACTAATAACCTAACTGAAGCAGCACATGCCCTTGATACGAATTCTAAAAGTGACGTATGTTTAACTGTCAACTTGAGCTTTGAATCCGTGGCGGAAGGAAGTAGTTCCGCACAAAAGAAGGTTTTATTAGGCACTCCGTTGTTTCTTGTTTAATTACACACGTTTCCTTCGAACTGTTGTATAAACGCAATATCACTCTCGTACTCGAGTGATATTGCTCATGTATCTTGCTTTTGTTTAAATAGGGTATTTATACCCTATTTAAACAAAAGCAAGATACTTCATAATACCGTATTTTATATTGGGTGAGGGACGTTCTTGTTCTAAAGAGTGTTTTATTGGACTTTTGACCTTGTGAACAAGATGATTCATCACATTTTTTTTTTTCAACATCCCATAAGAACTTTTTAAAATCAACTTCATAGAGTACATTAGTATTTGCAAACGTCACATTACCAGACAAACATTTATGAAAATGTTACAAAAAATGTAGATTTTTTCATTTTGAGCTTTGCCACTTTTCATGGTCTTTATTTATTCATATAAGGAGCATCTGTTTGTACAGTAAATGCCATCTTTTTAGTACTTTCACTAGTTTTTGTTATTTAATTGAAAAGTTTTACCACAATGACTGTTCATGGTGTTTCAAAACAAGTGTAAAACTCAAAATACATCTTCATTTTAGGTCCCACTGCGGTGATGAAGATGAACCATCTCCCAAGAGGATCAAATCTGAAGTAAGTTCTGTAGATTCAGTTCATATTCATAAACCTCGCTGCGACAAATTGCTTTATTTGCATGAGACGCCTCAGCTTTGCAATCATTTCGAGCTCCAGGTGGTTTCTCGGGACTTCTTTATTAGTTTTGCATTCCTGTCTTGATATTTATTGCCAGGCGCCTTCCCATTGTGTCTGAATTAGCGCTGTGTTTGTGTGTGCACTCTCTCTGTTAATAATCTCAGGAGAATAATTACTGTCATGATTCACTCTGAAATGTCGCGTTCACACAGCTTTTCCCATGAGCGACAGTCTGCGCCTCTGGGTGAACATCTAAAAGTAAATGATATTGTTATTTTCGTAGCTCCGTGGGGCCTCGAAGTCAACAAAACCGATGCAAACAAAGCTCTCAAGACGTCAAATTAAAACTCTGTGATCTGTTTTAGCTGGCTTTAAAAAGCTTGTTTTTAACGGAAGTTGTTTTTGTGGGGTTCTCTGGATAAAGAAAAGCTTAGTACACAAACGCGCAATCATTCATCTGCACAGGCGGAGAAGTACACAGTGGACTGAAAGACATAATTGACATCATCCTGTGGGTGCTTACTGAATTACCCACGCATGGCTGTGGCTGTCTCTGCCTGAGTCTAACGTCATACATGGACACACAAGCACGCACACACACACACACACACACACACACACACATATATATATATATATATATATTAAAACGTATAAAACTATTGTAAGTTAAAATTTTTTACTGTCTCTCTCTCTCTCTCTCTCTCTCTCTCACACACAAGCGCGCACACACACACACACACACACACACACACACATGTGATGACCTAAGAGGAAAATGCGGAGGTTGTCAAGGGGCGACACGAAGTGTAAATTCATTCAAAGGTGACAACGGCTGATCTGTTAGAATAACAACAAATATACTGATTAGAAACAAACAAGAACATTGCCATGGCAGAGAAAGTATGTTTATGTAAAAGTGTTTTTAAGTTTTTACCATGATTAAGTAAAAAGGACCACATAATACTGTACATTTAAGAACTCAAAAAGTAGCTAAAATTATTCTAATACTAAACTTAAATGTAAAAAAAAGTACTATAATTAAGCTTAGCTTCACTATGACTATATATTTGACTTTTATTGTTTAAAAATGATTTTATATATAATTTACTTAAAAATTTATCATTCTTCTGAATTTTATGCATATATGACCTATAAAGTAATTATTGTTTTAATACTAAATTTATATTTAAACAGAAAAAAATATATATTTCTGAACAAAAGATGTAAACTGAAAACAAAACAAAAAAGATATAAACTGAACTGTACTTATATTTGGGGTCAGTGGGTTTTATGGTTTTAAATTGATTTAAATGGTTTAAAATGGTTTCATGAACAATTACAAAAATTGTTCTTCAGGATTTTATGCATCCAAATAAAAATAGTATAAGTATTGGTTTAAAATTACATTTAAATTTGAAACTAAAATACTTTATTTATTTAGCTTTACTGGATCTTTTATATTTGAGATCAATGAGCTTTGTGGTCTTAAAATTGTTTTAAGAACAGTTTACACAAAAAAAAATTTCTTTAGGATTTTATGCATTCAAAACTCAAAAAATAAATATTATTTGAATAATAAAATTAAATGTAACAATAATATACTACATATTCTTTAGCTTTATTATAACTCTTATATTTCAGATAATATTTGAACTGTATGTATTCATACAACTAATGTATATACATTATTGCATTATGCAAGGAACAATTTACCAAGCATTCACCCTTTGCTTGCGTTATTGTGTTTTTCTGGGTTGGGGGGAAATGATCATCATTTGAGTGACATTATAAGTGGATTTTAATAAAAAATAAACATTTTGCAACGTTAAAACAAAGTTTTAAAACTTTTTTTAAAAGGAGCTTTGAAAGCTTATTTCAAAAGTGATTGAATTTCATTTTTTAAACAGTGTTTAAAATGTTTGTTTTAAAGTTGCTTGAACTGCAGTATGTTTGGAAACAATGTTCAGTTGAATGTTTTAAGTTTTGTTTGAAAGTTAGTTTCAAAGTTATTTGAACTTTGCTTAAAACATTCTTTTGAATAAATGTTTGAAATGCTTGTTTGAACATCTGTTTCTCAGAATCAGAATCAGAATCAGAAAGAGCTTTATTGCCAAGTATGTTTGCACATACAAGGAATTTGTTATAGTGTCACAAGCTTCCAGTACACGGAGACAACAACAACACACAGATAATAAAAATGAGATGTGAATAA
>NW_015641037.1:235821-242340 GCF_001515625.1 Sinocyclocheilus rhinocerous | reverse complement strand
TAGAACTGTTTCAGCAGCTCCTGTGGCAGGTTGAATTTCCTCAGCTGGCGAAGGAAGTACAACCTCTGCTGGGCCTTTTTAACTGTTTAAATTTTTTTTTAAATGTTTGCTTTTGAAAACTTAGCTTTTTTTGAAACCTCGTTGTGAACATTTTTTACATTCAGGTACAGCTGGACTCTCTGTTGGCCAAGCAGGTGGAACTCTTGCGTGATGCTACCGTCCAAGAGAGACTAAAATCGTTGGACTGGCGGATTCCAACTGCAGCACTGAAATACCTCGCTCCCACTGCTCAACACTGCAACAGCAGCCTCTCACATCTCTCTGGTACATTTCTCCTCTTCTTCTTTGTTACTCACTGCTATTTTGCATTTGCATTTGTTTCGTGTTCGTATCAGTAGTTGACTTTCTATTCTTAAATACAGGCGAGAGACCCCTAAACTTGCGCCTGACAGATGTGCCGCTGGGTAGGCAATTAGCCAATGAGCTCAAACGACATCACAAACAGAACGCAGAGGAACGACATCATAACCAACAGACGTCCGAAGAGAGAATGGTGGCGGCCACAGGTTAGTGCTCACAGCCAGACCATGACAGATTCTTCACAACTTTTGAGTTGGCAATTACTCTTGAGTGAAGCTATAAAAGAAAAATAACACATAATAAATGTAAATAATAAACTTTAAGTGTACACTTTGGAAAAAACAAACATTCTAAAAAAGTGTTCTTCTGCCTGATGTCATAGGTTCTCAAAGAATATTTAATTCTCTAGTTCTTTAGAAAACATTCTTTGAAGAACCTAGAATGTGAATATAACATTAAGAACTTAAAAGTTTTGTTCCAAAACCTAGTTTGAAAGAAATTAGTACTTTTAATCTACAAAGATGCATTCAATTGACAGTAAAGAATTTTACATTGTGACCAACGATGTCTGTTTCAAATAAATGTTGTTGTTTTTTTTACTTTTTATTCATCAGAGAATCCTAAAAAATTTATTATGTTTCCACAAAAAATATTTAGCAGCAGAACTGTTTTCAACACTGATAATTGTAAGAAATGTTTCCTAAAGACTAAATCAGCATATTAGAATTATTTCCGAAGGATCATGTGACAATGAAGACTGGAGTAATGATGCTGACAATTCAGCTTTGCATCACAGGAATAAATAACATTTTATAGTATATTCAAATAATAAACAGTTATTTTAAATTGTAATAATATTGAACAATTTTTAGATTTTTTTACTGCACTTTTGACAATCATTAATAAATAGATTTCGATACCGTTTTCCTCTCAATATTACATCACTACTATCGATGCTTGTATAAATATTTTTTATTATTCAATTATTTATGTGTTCATATGTCTTTCGCCACATCACAAGGCATCTAAATATATAAAGATAAAGCACATATTCTACTTTAGTTCAGTTTTACTCTAGTCGAAATGCATTCTGGGATTGCCACACCGTCCACAAAATACATGTGGTTCTGCCTTCAAATTTGGCCAAAACGTGGTATCTCTGAAGGCAGCGTAACGTTGCCGCCTACCTTTTGGAACTGCTGTCTAGGTAGAGCGTTAATCTTTACAGAGCCAGTGAAGAAACGCTGTACAGATTAAAATGGCTCTTGTTGGACTCTGTTTTTGCATGCATGTTGTAGACTGGATTGGCACCGGTTTATCTCAGTATCATCCTGGCACATTGACACCTACACCGCTCCATTAAACCCTGATATGTCAACGTAACGCGCATATCAGCAAGGCTTCAGAGAACTTTTTGTAATATATGCAATCTCTTGCATGCAAATGTCCTCGATGAAGGTAGCACTTTCTCTCTGAAACTCCTACCTGCCTGCGCAAGCTGCGTTAGCGCACTGTGAGTAGGTGAGGAAGGGGGTGAGGATTTACTCGTCTTTTTGACGTTTCGGGTTTTTTCTTCCGCCCCAGTGTGGGCAGAGCCTGATGTCAATCAGTGTCATTTACTGATCACACTGGTCTTTTGAACTGATTTGAATATCTGAAAAATACGTTTAATACCCTCAACTGTCAATTTGGTGACGGAGATTTGAAACACTAAAAAGTACCATCCTTTATTTTGGCGTAAGCTCTTACGCTACGTGTTTATTTACTGGAAATTGCTGAAATGTGTTGAAAATTCCAGCATACTGAAACTGTTATGAGAATTGAGACAGTTGAAAATGTTGGATTTTTTTTTGGTCCTGCATCATTTGCACTTTTACGCTTGTTAAATTGTTTTTAAAACCACACAATGCACCAGAAACAGTGAAAAAAAGTGGTGTAGAAGTTATTTTTATTCAAAAATTTCTAGTACACATCACAGATGATTACAAAGAAACGGCAAGCAACGTGTTGAAATAAACATGACATTTTGAAGTAGAAAGACTGAAATGGTATTTACTTGTACAATCAGGCCATTCAAGATGTAGATGCATTTGTTTCTTCATCAGAACAGATTTGGAGCATTATTTAGCATTACATCACTTGCTCACAAATGGATCCTCTGCAGTGAATGGGTGCCGTCAGAATGAGAGTCCAAACAGAAAAACATCACAATAATCCACATATAATTCACACCGCTCCAGTCCATTAATTAATGTCTTGAAAAGGGAAAAGGTCAGTGTTTATAAGAAACAAATCCATCATTAAGACGTTTTTAACTTTAAACCGGCTAAAAATATGAGTACTCTATCCAATAATGTTGTTTTTGTCCAGTGAAAACGTCATTTTGTCTGAATCAGGTGAAAAATGTGCACAGATCAAGCATCGTTTACAAAGGAAAACAGTCAAAAATAGTTCTAAACAAACATGTCAGTGGATTTTGATGTGAGAGGACAACAGGGGATGGACCTTTTCACTGGAAAATGTGTTGTTATGGATAATGGAGTTGTATTTTGGCCACAAGTGACGGTTTTAAGTTAAAACGCCTTAATGATGGATTTGTTTCTTACAAACACAGCTCTTCACTTCACAAGATGTTAATTGATGGACTGGAGTGGTGTGGATTACTTGTGGATTATTGTGATGTTTTTATCAGCTGTTTGGACTCTCATTCTGACGGCACCCATTCACTGCAGAGGATCCATTGATGAGCAAGTGATAATGCTTGATTTCTCCAAACCTGTTCTGATGAAGAAACAAACTCATCTACATCTTGGATGGCCTGAGGGTGCTAAATATTTTATAACTGAAGTTTGAAGAGTTTCGACATGATCAAACATGTATCTTTAATCTTGGTTCTTGGTTAGAAATTTAAAGGAATTATAATCTTTTATATTTGCATTTCAGAAAATGGGTCTCAGAAGGAGCCCGGGCTTCTGGACAAGAAAACCATCAAATCAGAACCAGAGGACTCCAGATAACATCTTCAGCCTCAAAGTGAAACCTGCATTTTGTTTGCTCAGTGGATTTAGTAATGAAACTGTGTGGCCTTAAGAACTGTAAATGTAGATTTTTAATTTTTAAGAATTATTTTTATTTCTAATTTTAGAACAAAAAACAATGTCTTGTAGTCGTTGTACACAGAGAAACTGTCTAAGACTGTGGTTCTTGGTTAGAAATTTAAAGGAATTATAATCTTTTATATTTGCATTTCAGAAAATGGGTCTCAGAAGGAGCCCGGGCTTCTGGACAAGAAAACCATCAAATCAGAACCAGAGGACTCCAGATAACATCTTCAGCCTCAAAGTGAAACCTGCATTTTGTTTGCTCAGTGGATTTAGTAATGAAACTGTGTGGCCTTAAGAACTGTAAATGTAGATTTTTAATTTTTAAGAATTTTTTTTATTTCTAATTTTAGAACAAAAAACACGAATGTCTTGTAGTCGTTGTACACAGAGAAACTGTCTAAGACTGTATTTGTGCATCTTTTTGTACATAATCTGTTTGGTTATTTGATTGCATGTCTTATTCGTAACTATTTTTTATTTAAACTACTCGTTAAACAACAGAAACACTGGAGTTTCGTAGAAACCGGTTGTGTAGTCCTTAGATTAGTTAAGGTTAAATGATGACATTCATCTGTTCGTATCGGTTTGTCGTTGAGGATGAACTTAACGTAAAAGAATATTGAATATGTAGAATTAGCTTTGCGTGTTTTTGCGATTGCGTCAATTTAGATGTTAGTACTAGGGAATAAAGTTTATTGTGTATTTGTTACCAGCTCTAGCCTTATTCTCAGCGTACGATATTGTGTATCTCGCTGTCGTGAGATGTTAACTATTACATTGTGACTGTGATTTTTCTGAAAAAATTTCGCACACTTTTTTTTCATCAAACGTGGGCATTTTGTAAGTTAGCTGTGCTAATCTGTCGTTCTGGTCTTTTCTATGCACATTTGTTGTGTGTTTCACTCTTTATCTTGTCTTTGTAAAATCGTTCTACAAATAAAACCAAACTGGAAAAACATTGTTCATGAATTTTCTCTGTGATTTTTCAGAAAAAGTTTGCAAACTTTTTTCCATTACATGGGTGTTTTGTTAGTTATTGTCAGTTTTAGACAAGTTTTCTAAAAAATATGGAAACTTAAAGCCTGAAATGTCTAAAGAAGATGGAAAAAAACACAACATGAGAGGAAAAATTATATTTCACTGCTTTTTGTTCTCTCGCAAAACTTTTGCGTTTCCCTGAGAAACTTTGCACTCGTTCACAGTCACACTACTTTTGGAAACTATATTTCAGTGCTTTTGAGAATGAAGCAAAGTCAAATGCAGATGTTTGCAAAAAGAAACAAAAACAGCAAATAATAATTATAATAATAAACTGATCTGTTTTTCTGATCCTAAATCATTGATTTGAGCTGTTTTGTTGTTGTTGTTGTTGTTGTTGTTGTTTTTTCCTAAATCAGCTGGTTTTTTGGCTGTTTTTTTTTTTTTTGGCTGTTTTTTAGAAATCAATTATATTTCACTGCTTTTTGTTCTCTCGCAAAACTTTTGCGTTTCCCTGAGAAACTTTGCACTCGTTCACAGTCACACTACTTTTGGAAACTATATTTCAGTGCTTTTGAGAATGAAGCAAAGTCAAATGCAGATGTTTGCAAAAAGAAACAAAAACAGCAAATAATAATTATAATAATAAACTGATCTGTTTTTCTGATCCTAAATCATTGATTTTAGCTGTTTTGTTGTTGTTGTTGTTGTTGTTGTTTCCTAAATCAGCTGGTTTTTTGGCTGGTTTTTTTTTTTTGGCTGTTTTTTAGAAATCAGCTGGTTTTAAGCTGTTTTTGTTAAAATAGCTGGTTTTAGCTGTTTTTCAGCTATTTTTCACTAAATTAACTGGTTTTAGCTGGTTTTTAGTCTTTTTTCCCCCTTAAATCAACAGGTTTTAGCTAGCTAGTTTATGCTAGCAACATGCTAAAACATGCAAGCAACACATCAGCAATATGCTAAATCATGCTACCAACATGTTAAATGCTTATCATGCTAGAAACATGCTAAATCATTAAAACTATTTCACACTGAAAACCTTCAAACTTCATGCTACTTCAAACTTTCTGGCTAGGGTTTTTCAAGCCAACTTAAAGTTTGTCTACAAACTTTGTTATCTAGTTCTGTATTTAATATTTGACATATAATACAGCAATAAACAAAAGCAGCAAATAATTGTAATATATTTACAATAAGTAATAAAATATTGAACAATATTTAAAACACAAAATATAACAATATAGAAAATAAATTGTATTAATAATAATTCAATATCTAATATGTTACAGCATTTACAATATTTACATATTTTACAGCGAATAACTATTTTATCAAATAAAAAATATATATAAATACAAAATAAGTATACATTTAAAAATATATTTTAATTTATATTTTAATATATTATAATTAATATATTTAATAATAATAATAATAATAATGACAATAATTCCAATAGGCATATATACAGTGGGTACGGAAAGTATTCAGACCCCCTTAAATTTTTCACTCTTTGTTATATTGCAGCCATTTGCTTATTCAGACACCTTCAACATTTCTCACATTATCAGTTTATTTGCTATAGTTTAGAAAATGGTAATAAAATATGACGAACTCGAGAGTTAAACTGTGTCAGAACAAATTCATCTTGATAATGTCAGATAACTTTGATAGAAAGGTATGTAACAAAGCATCGTCAGGTCAAAGTGTCAAATCAAATTTTTGGTCCCAAATTTTAATCAATTTTACTGGTAGTCTACTGTATGAAGAATGTTTGAATATAATATGTCACAGTTTACTTTATTCTGCTATCCTCACTTACATAAATGAACTATAGTGTCCTGCACCCACTAAAAAAATATCAAAAATTATATCTGGTGTCTGAATAATTTTTGGTTTGACTGTGTATATATATATATATACACATAGATAGATAGATAGATAGATAGATAGATAATGAAACTTTACTGCCCATTTATCTTCGCCATTTAACTTGATATAAAACAGTTTATTTATAGAGGCGGCCTGAAAAACACAGCTCTTAATCTGGAAGCAGCTCATAAAATCAAGCTGATCCAAG
>NW_015641037.1:224127-232774 GCF_001515625.1 Sinocyclocheilus rhinocerous | reverse complement strand
GCAGCTTCCTGTTCTGTTTATGTCACACATACGTTAATGCTAAAAATGCGCCCACACTCCACACACACACTCTCTCTCTCTTTTGCGTGTTCATCGGTCTCTTAGATCTACAGAAGCCCTACACGGGTGTTCCTCAGGAGAAACGTCACTGAGCACCTACAGAACCGTGTGTGTGTGTGTGTGTGTGTGTGTGTGTGTGAGCGGTTAGATCACTGTGGTGACCCAGATGTGTGGGCGGTGCCTGAATGTGGGCGGAAACCTTTCGAACAGCACTGCGGCTCACAGCAAACACTCTGTGATACAAGCTTTTGTCTTGATGGAAGTGGGACAGAGTTAGATGCACTTATGCAGAACTAGGCTTATTTTGGTTAAAGATTTGAGGTTAAAAAAAAAGAGAGGAAGAAGAAAAAAGCATTAATAACGGTTTCTTGAACTTTATTTTGGCTTGTCAAAGCAGGATTTCCCGCGAGGCCTCTCCTACATGATTGAGTTTAACCGTGAGCATGTGTTTCCTGATATCTCACTCTGTAGATCTGGGGCCTATACCATGAAGGTAGATGAACAAATTCAGAGTTACAGAATTAGTTTCGAGTTGACAAAACCAAACCACTCCAATCCGGCTTTGTTGGTACCATGATGCTGATCATCAACTTTCTTTGTCAGCTCAGGCTTTGATCCTGAGTTTGTGGAGCATGTGCACATAAATGTGTGACATCACTGGCGAACAGCCAATCACGAGCCTTAGTTAAAGGTTAAAGGTTTTGCTATAGGTTAAGAGATTGAAGAATATGATGAATTTAAATGCATTTACAATGAAAAAAGTACTTGTTCATGAAAGAGGACAAATAAAAGAAATGATCTTGCTTTATTAGTGCAGTCACAAGTGAAACGTATTAAATTAGTTTATATAGTTGGAGATATACAGCGATAGATACTCGAACATAAGGTCACATGTAATCATTTTTAAAGCACTATCTATTGATTCTACAACTTATTTATATTACATACGATCTGTATATATTAACATTCATTTAAAATAAATGATTTATAATAACTGTTAAACTAAAATTGCTTGTGTGTAATGGATTAATAATAATATGAATCATATAATTATATAAATCATAAAATAACTCGAAGTAATTATCATTAAAGCCAGACTATTTTTTTTAGTGTAATCCGGCTTCATGGTACAGGCCCCTGGTCTCTGTGGGGATGATGAAGGAAACACTGGGTTTGTGAGAGTGGGTGAGTTAGAGAGCTGATTTATTCAAGATATAGGCCTACTACTTTTAAAAATCCACTTGAATTGTCTTGTGCATTAAAATGATAATATAATATAATATAATATAATAAGAAATAAACAAAAACAAAAATAATCATTATAATTATATTACACTATATATATATATATATATATATATATAATATATACAAAATATTTATAAATATTTTATAAAAAATGTATGTATTTTGATTTTAATATTGTATTAAATGTATGCTAAAATATTAAAATACTGTTAATTAAAATAAATTACAATTTAACTAATAGGTAAATGTGTAAATTATAATAATATTTTTGTAATAATTATTTAGTAATTATTTTCATTTATTATTTATTTATTATTTAATATTTAAATATGTTTATTAATGTTGGAAATTGGAAACTTAATCCTACATAATTATCGATTATAGCCTTTGGAACACGTATTGTTCATTTTCTGGTTACAAAAAATAAATAAATAAAAATAATAATTAAAAAAAAAAGTCAAATTCTGTCACTTTCTTTATTGCCCACAAGGTGGCAAGATAGCCCAAGATATTAGTACACTTTCCTAAAAGAGAAAGATGCTAATAATGTATTATATGCTAATATGTATATTGTAAGCTTGTGAAAGAAAAGACAAGAACAAACCATTAATCATTTGACATAACTAATCATTTGACAGATTTGCAAAACAAACAAAAAAACATTTAGGACTCATTTAAATGTGAATTAGCCTATATCAATTATATTACTATATCATAAGGGTTTCAAATCCACATCAATAATAACACCTCTTTTGTCCTTCCACATTCTTCAGTCTGACGTCCAGCCCTACAATTTTAGACCACGCTGAGGCATTCAGTGTTTGCATTAGCTATTATAATGTTCATAATAGCAGGTCAGTCATCCGGTGAGTAGCCTACAGACTGAATCCACAGGTTCCTTCGCAGTCAATATCACACTGTGAACGGGCAACACGGCTGTAATTTTGCATAATATTGTATCACAAATGTGCAAACGTCTCTCTCTGACCAACAGTTATAATCAGCTAATGGCTAAAACTCCCCGCGTTTGAAGGTCAGTGCGTCTATTAGCGTACTATTTCTGAACGCCACCATTTTTCGGTCATATATTATTTATGTAGCCTATATATATAAATGCCATAATGGGAAAGAATTACATGAATGTGTTCAAAATAACATACTACCATACTCCTCTTCTGCACGTCTGTCATGTATACTGTGGTCATTATGCAAAACGGAGCACACTATGTGCAAACAATGCAATGTGTTCGGCTTGATGTTGTATTTTCAGTGATAAATGACCCAACCCTGATTTTTAACATCACTTGCTGTGTTCATAACACTAGTATAGGCCTACTGTTTACTGTACAATATAAATTGTACATGGCCTACTAATCTTATAATAAATATTATACATTTTATAATATTATTAATATTATATAATATAATTATATATTATAATTGTGTTTGTAATCCCATACAAATGGATCAAGAAGATAATAATAATAATAATGTCAATGAACTGATCAAATGTATTAATTAGTCAAATGTATTATTGAATTAATATTATAATTTCATGTTTATATTTAGGCTGTTTATCCATATATTACTTTTAATATCTTCTTGACTCATTTGTTCAGACTGCAAAAATAAATATTCATAAATGTTATTTTATTTATTAATATTAATGAATATATTTGTCACAGTTATGAACTGTTTGTTGTGTTTTTCATTCCCCATGTGCTCTGTGTTACCTAGTTTCTGTCTCCTGTTGATTGTGTCATTAAGTTCAGGTGTGTCTAATCATTATCCTCATTTACGTTCCCCATATAAGTTGCATTCTGTTCAGTGTTTCTTTGTCCGGTCTCGTCTATGAATACGTGTGTTTGCTACCCTCCTGTGATGGATTACGTCTATGTGGATTATTAAAGACTGTTTCTCCTTGTTCTTTTACTTCATGCGTTCACTCCTGCACCACACCGTGACAATATTTAATTATTAGTTAACAATAATTAATATAAATTAATGAATAATATTAATTCATCCATATAAACACACACATATCTTCTAAGACTGCAAAAATGGATTGTAAATTACAAAAAAAAAACATTATATTATATTATATTTTTTATATTATATTAGCTTATTAGCCTATATTATATTATATATCAGTTTTATAATTAATGCTTATTATAAGAAATAATCATATTATAATTAATTATTGTTAAAAATGTTATGATTATAAAGCATTATTGTAATCTTGACTTCAGATCAGACTGTATGCAAAAATTGGATTACAAATAAGTCAAGTTCACTATTAAATATTAAACATTTAATTATTATTTATAAACATATAATAGATATTTAGCAATTATGTATATTACACACATATAGTTGACACATCTGACCAAATTAAAAGTTGTGGATTACAAATATTCAAATTCTATTTTATTAGGCTAGACATAATTTATTAATAGTTAATGTTTGTTTTAACAATTAAATAATAATAGTATACTATTAAGTTTTGTTATTGAATCATTAATTAGTATAATAATTATAAATGATATTAATTTTATGTAATAAAATATGATTTGTATTTATAATTTTTTGTATTTACACAAATTACTATTACAAATGTTTGAATAATACGTGACGTAGTGACATCATCCGCGAGATATGTTAATTGTTACATACTGTAGTTATTATTTTCTCACACACAGTATGTAGTGTGTACTGCACAGCACGCAGAACACAGCCAGCCTCTTTACCAAGCGCAGGGAAGTGATGTACGTCATAATCCTGATTGACGCACGCCTGAGCCAATCACCGTTCGCTGTGACGTCACTGCGTCCAATAGAGTGCGAGCGGCGCTCCAGTGGGCGGATTCGATTCTGTCGCGTGAATAATACACATTACACACCGAGAGACGAGGGAAGAAACCGGCACGACTGTCTAAAAAGCGGATATTCTCATAACCTACAGTGTAATATTACCAGCATTATTGTCGGAAGTCATTCTGTTTAGCCTGTCCGGTTTGAAATGTTACAGTTTAGGTTCTCGAGGGCGTTAAAGGAGTTTTACAAACCCAATCTAAGGCGCCTTTGGAAAACTAGTAACGTTACAGATAATAATACAGCAGCCGCCGGAGGATGCGCTTCTTCATATAGACGATCCCTGTGTACGCAGACAGATGCGGCCAACGAGAAGTGAGTAACGTTAGAGCTGAAAACCAGGTCTAAACCTCAGTGGCCAATGCGAGGGGTTGGTAGAACCTCTCCATTATTGATATCAGGTTTGGTTTCACTTTAAAATTGGATGGATTTTGTCCATTCATGCATTCATTCATTCATTCATTCTTATGGGGGCCCCGCATTCCCTGCAAATGATTCCCAGGCCTAGTTCACGATGATAGATGTGAAGGATTTTTGTTGTATATTTAGAGCTTTAGATCTTTTAGATTCACTATAAGGTTGTCAAGATGTTTAGGACAGAGTGCACAAAGAGAAGGAGCTTGTACAATGAATAGGGGCCAAATTCCCAGGGGCCTCTCTGATGTTCTCTGTGAATAATCGGAACGGTTGGGCTTTTAGGGTGGTTTTTGATCTATTTGAAGCACTTTTTAATTGAAACAATGCATTTCTCGGTATGAGTAATGGACGTGTGGAATGTTCTAGAATCTTTCAGATATATTTTACCAAAATATTTGAGAGGAGACCAAATGTCAAGAATCAGAATTGATCATCATTTATTTATGATTCTATTTGTAAAATAGTCTTTATTTGCATAAATTATTGGTAGACTGAATAAAATCAGCTGATGATGACATTCCTTGTCCAATTCTAAAACCAAGCTGCCTGGCAGCTTTTAGAAATTTAATATTTTTGATTAAATTACTTCAAGCAATGCTTTTCATCCTATTTTGTTATCATTAATTATTAATTATTATTATTATGATTATATTAGAATATTATAATTATGATATTTTAATATTTTAAATATTTTAAATTGTAACATTTTTATAAAAATGTATTATTTATTTCAAATTATTATACACACACACACACACATACATAATGTAATGTCAGTAGTCATCCTTGGTTTATATTTACTGTAAAAAACACTAATCAATTTGAAATCACTCAATCTGTGTCAGGCTCAGAATCTCTTTGGAACATGGTAAATCATTCAGGTTCAGACGAGGTTATTGAGTTTTAAAGCATGTTAGCTTCTGCAAGGCCAGATCAGCCACTTCCTCTTCCTGTAACGACGGCATTCAAAGCTCGGAAGTGTTGAAACCGGGGTTTCCTCTGAAAATGTTTCCTCTAAATCTACTGCTCTCTAGTTGACCTTTGAGTGTGCACTGAATGTGTCAGAGTAGCATGTGCTGTCATTTTAGTATGTACTGCTTTCATTCATTCAGCATGCGTGAGTGTTTGTCCTTGGAGAGACAGATTGACCTTTCTCTCCATCTGTCTGTCAGTGACTTGTGAAGGTCAAGTCTCAGCTTATTGTAACATCTGTAAGTTTATGGCTAGGGAAACGTTGTCATTGTTGAAGTTCTTTATAGTGAGCCAAAATGTAATGGGCTGCCCTGTCTGCTACTTACAACACCTTCTAAGACAGTGAGTGATGAATTTGAAACACTCTACATAGGCAACAACTATTTATCATACAATAGACATGCAGGAGAATTGATTTTAGTGGAGTTTGCTGGTAGCGTGTTGCTAAGCTAACAGCTTAATACTGAAATGAGCGAATAGCTCACAGAATTTGCACGATTTGCAGTTGATTTCAGGAGTGTTTGCTATTAGCATGGTGCTAGGCTAACATTAATACTCAAAAAAGCAAGTGACACAGGAGATACAATTTGCAATTGATTTGAGTTTGCTGTTAGCATGTTGCTAAGCATACGTCATAATACGCAAATATAGAAGTAGCACCGAAGATACGATTTGAAATTGATTAAAACAGATGTTGCCAATAGCATGTTGCTAAGCTAACGTCGTAATACGCAATAAGGAAGTAGCACACAGGAGATAAGATTTACACCTGATTTCAGAATTTTAATAGTTAGCTTAGTTTATTAAGCTAACATTAATGCTCAAAAAAGTAGTAGCACAGGAAATTTTGTGCTACAATTGCGATTTGCAATTGATTTCAAGAGAGTTTACTGTTAGCGTGTTGCTAAGCTAACATCATTTATTTTTGCTAAGCTAACATAATACGCAAATAATGAAGTAGCACACAGGAGATATGATTTATAATTGATTTTAGTAAAGTTTGCTGTTAGCATGTTGCTAAGCTAACATTGTAATACGCAATTAAGAAAGTAGCACAGGAGATATTTACAATTGATTTTAGTAAAGTTTGCTGTTAGCATGTTGCTAAGCTAAGAATATGTAAAAATTGAGTAAAATAGTAGGCTATGTTTTAATTAGGTTCAACTTTTTTTATAACTAAAAAGTACTGTAAAAAAGTATTAGTATTTTATACTGTATATATGTCATCCATCATCTTGTATGGATTTTTCCACGGAGCTGTTGCAGTGCATTCTGCAATCGGCAATTCCACATTAAAATAAGCCAAATTAAGTGTCTTAGAAGGTAGCATGATTATTTTTAGAACAGTTTTTTCAGGATCACACATATGGTGCCTAATATGTTGCCTATGTTGTCAGCACACTAGGATTTGGAACACACCTTAGTATGATTAGAGACTGACATAAGCTGGTTGTCAATGGCAACCTCACATTCGGCTGGATGCTGAATTAATTTTGTGAAGTCAGCCCTTCTTTTTTTAGCCCAGCTGATTGGCTCATTGATTGAACACACCAATAGTTCATTTGCAAACCCGATATTCTTTTAATCTCTTTCTCTACACATCACGCTTTCACTTTTATTGTGTTCATAAGCATCATATAATGCTCTCAGGCTTGTTTGCAGGGCCTCGTTCTTATTCTCTACACTGTAATTTGAGGTGTCAGGTTTCTGAGGCACATGTGCTCTGTCCTGGGGGAGTTTACCCAGCATGTGGCCTCTTGATGGCTTTGTTTTTACACCAGACAAAGCTGGTGTTATTCGGATATATTTGCACCAGAGGTAATTGGTGTTATGACTTTGATTTTTCACCTGGCGGACGATAAACAGGGCGAAAAAATCCTACATTTAATCTCCAGAACACTCTAGCAACCACATAGCAACACTCTAGCAACCAATAAGAGAAGCCTAGCATTATATGGATGAGGTTTCTTTTTGTTTTTGTTTTTTTACATTGATTACCGATAAATTATGGATCCCAAATTTCACTCAAATATAGAAATATTATCCAGTATTATCACATTTATTGTTACACGGTAAAAAATCACAAATGAAATCCAGCCATTTCAAATGGAATCTACAAAACTGGGAGTTTCGCTTAAAGGCAGAGTAAGCGATTTCTGGTAGCCAATGTTGATATTGTTTTTTATCCGCCATCTCTATCTTACTGTCGCTCGGCTCGGCTAATGTCCGTCCCATGCACTGAAAGCTCTCTCCTCCACATCACGAGTAGACACGCCCCTTATTGCTGATTGGCTACAAGTTTGTTTTGCTATTCGGCCCGAATCAGTTTTCTAAAGTGTTTTTGAAGAATCACATACCCTGCCTTTAATGCGTTTCGCTTGTCCAAGTTCGCCATGTTAACCAACAAAAAACTAATTCCACTGCACTTGTATAGTAGAAAAGACCTAGCTTACAAACCTAGCTTACAAAAAGAGTAAAAAAAGAATCTTCTGAAGGACCATTCACACCAATGACAAACTGTAATAATAACTAAAACTAGTTTTAATAATCATTGTAATTTTATGGGAATACAGAAGTC
The DNA here is from genome assembly GCF_001515625.1 of Sinocyclocheilus rhinocerous. Lineage (NCBI taxonomy): Eukaryota > Metazoa > Chordata > Actinopteri > Cypriniformes > Cyprinidae > Sinocyclocheilus > Sinocyclocheilus rhinocerous. Next base: position 224,629 of record NW_015641037.1, on the reverse strand, counting down.
AACATCACAATAACGGCACAGAGAAACAATATCGTTAGAATAACTTTCAGAAGGATTCTTTCTAGTTGATGAACAAAAAACTTGACAGCCAATCAGAATCCACCCAACTTGCACATGTAAAGTGGCAGACATCAAATTTGCAGTGCGCGATTATAATAAACAGAACATTATCGTTGGTTGGTGTGGGTGCTAATATAATTATTGTAATCGTTAGGGTTGGGCCGATAGACGCTGCCATCGTCCATCGCCGATGGCTGACAGACATCACAATGTTGAGCCGGCATCGTGATCCCCCCCAGCAATCCGCCGCATCCCAATTCCATGTTCGGAAAGGAAATTAAGTGTACTACGGAACCCCTAAAGGGAATAAATAGCCTACGAGATGGGAGGATAAAAAAAAAAATTTAAATACTTTCTCATGCAATTATATCGTTGGGTAATTACTGTATATAAATTGCGGGCATCAGGGAGCCGCTACTAATATGCAGGGCATTGAAACCGC
>NW_015641037.1:179635-223373 GCF_001515625.1 Sinocyclocheilus rhinocerous | reverse complement strand
ACCATTCACACCATTCACACCAATGACAAACTGTAATAATAACTAAAACTAGTTTTAATAATCATTGTAAAATACAGAAGATACAGAAGTCAACATCACAATAACGGCACAGAATCACAATTAAAAGAACCAAAGACTTAAACTACTTCAGTCTGTGTGCATTGAATTTATTAAATACACGAGTTTCACAATTTGAGTTGAATTACTGAAATAAATGAACTTTTCCACGACATTCTAATTTATTGAGATGCACCTGTATGTATGATATTAGGGTTATTAGGGTTGGGCCGATAGACGATGCCATCGTCCATCGCCGATGGCTGACAGACATCACCCGGCATCGTTGAAGTTATCTCTGACTAATACAAGCACTTTTGAAAATGAAATAATTGCTAGATTTTCCAAAGTATGCAAGAATAGTGTCTTTTAGCGTATTCAAAGTTTTGTTTGAGGAACAAGTTAACTAGATATTTTGTTTAACTCGAATGCGCGCTCTCATTTTACTTTCACTTTCACTTTCGAGATTCGCGATCACACGGACTCTATACTACGGAGCGGCAGTACCTACCACACATTTTACAAGATTAGATATTTGTCAGTGGTGCTCAGTATCTGCAAATCATTCGCCATTGTCCTAGCAGTCATCTCTCCTTACTCTGTGTATGTAGTAAGTGAACTTCCATGTACTGTAATGTAGGGCTGTTCACAAGCTGACAAGCTACACAAAATCGCGTTCAAAATCGCAGGCGATTCATTGCCGATTTTGAACGCGATTTTGTGTAGCTTGTCAGTGAACTACGGCTCTGTGTAGTAAATGCCGCTCCATCTGAAAGCACGTGCTGGAGATTTACTACTAATCACAAGAAGCGGCTTTACTGACGAGATTCGCATGAAAATCGCATTTGATTTTTTTGCCCAGCCCTACTGTAATGTAACAGTCTACCGCTAGCAAGCGGCTAACCATGTCCCTTTAGTGGCTCCGTAGAACGCGTTATTTGTTGTGCCTTTCTGCAAACGGACTCACGCTTCGGGCACACCCCCTAACCCCGCCCCCCGATGTCATCATTCATCACAATGTTTCCTTGTAGACATCGTCCGATGCCAATTTGGTAGACATCGCCCAACCCTAGTAATCGTTATATTTATTGTTCGTCTTAACAGGCCTTCATATCGGTTTCCAATTGATAATTCAAAAATATGCCTTTTTAGATTGGTAATGTGAACAATATATGTAATTTTTATAGTAAACAAAAATTGTTTAAACTAAAATAAATGTGAATTTTACTTAGTTTAGTGGGTTTTGTTGGTTTTAATGCAAACCCTGTGAACACTAAAGGGAGTGTAAAATGAATCACCTCAGACTCGCTGACATCCGAGGTTTATCTGACATGATAGCACCAGCTGACACATACCATAGTAATACCATAGTACTTTTCAATTTTTGGCAGCTGGTTCATTTTCTGGTGTTTTAGTCGCTGCAGGCCAAAATATGTTGTAGTGAATCTATGAGCATGCGAATAATATCAGCTGTTTTGCCGGTTGTTTGACCAATTCTCGTTGAGGTGGAAGAAGATAACGAAGATATTGTTACAGAATCATTTCACTTCCAGGTGTTCACACACACACACACACACACACACAGCTGTCCCCGCAAGGACGTTTAGACATGGTTTGCAATTCTTCTGGAGGCATTTTCAGTTATTTTATTTCCCTACATTGACTCTTTCTTTCTTTTTTTTACCTTTGCTTTCACACAAACACACTCTTTTTTAAATATTCACTGTACCATTCAATACAGTGGTAACACCACAGGCCTTTTTTTTATTGAGAATCTAGCAATTGTACTTGAGACTGTTTATAAAAAGTGATTTTTTTTTCAGCACAGAGACTGATATTTATTTATTTATTGGTTTCTTATGGACTGAAAACTTTGGATTTCAGCCTTGATGTGAAATTTACCTCATATGTTGAAATGTAGGTTAGATGTTGATAATGCGGCTTAAGGATGGTGACAAAAACAATAGCTTTAGCTTTTTTTAAGTACAATAATTTACTGTTATCAAACATTGTATAAGAAATAGAAGTTATGTCATGAGAAATGGTGACTTATTTAAAAGTATAAAATTTACTGAAAGTGTTTAGCCTATACATTTTAGAAGCAACCCAGTGGGGATGCTAATCAAGCTAATCCTGTTTTTTTAGCAACTTTCTCATCTCATATAACTCATCCCATCACTAAAACAAATAAACAGTGTTTTTATTTAGCCGTGTCATCAAGTGGATTATTTCCAGTGTGTTTGTGTGTAAAAATAGCGGCGTCAGAAAGTATGTTTCGTACGTGCGGTGCATTAGCGAGGATCAGAACTGAGACCTTGCTAGAAAGTGAAGGCTTAACTCTCCGTCAGTTTGGGACGGGAGGGGTTACGTGTTCTAGTTTAATGCCTTGCCAGGTCAGACAGCCTGCCTCAGAGCGCTGGCTATGTTTGTACACAATAGTGTGTGTCTGATAGCGTTTTATCAATAGTCTGGAGTGTTGGGGGTAATGCATCACAAGTTACGTAATCAGATTACTTTTTTTCCAAGTAACTATTAAAGTAACACATTACTTTTAAATTTACAACAAAATAGCTAAGTTACTTTTTCAAATAAGTAACACGAATTACTTTAACAGCTCTCCTGTCCACATGTTGAGAGAAACTGGGAGGGAGGTGCAGAGGCACTTCCTTAAGGCTGAGACTTATTAATTTCACTTTTGGTGTGAAAAGGACTTTATAGTTGCCAAATATAACCTTTGTTTTTTTTTTGGTATTAAAAACAAATAAGCAAACCCAGCCCAGGTGACAAAAAGTAACACAAAAGTAATGTAATGCATTACTTTCCAATAAAAGTAACTGTAATGCAATTAGTTACTTTTTTATGGAGTATTGTAACACAATATTGTAATGCATTACTTTTAAAAGTAACTTTCCCCAATACTAGTCTGGACTATAGACTGAAATCGCCAAAGCCAATTTATCAACCAAAATTTGAATGTTTTGAGGTCATTCTTTTTTTCCCCTCTGTGTCGTTTCCAAAGGCTATTAACAATAGTATAATTAGTAGTATCATTAATATTTTTTTTTAATAATTTGATTTTCATTTTGTGGGTCTGTCATTAACTAACCTTTTATCTCTATTTTAATTCAGTCAAGGTCAGTTTGTTTTTAGAACTTAGTTTTAGAACATGTGCATTCATGTGTATTTATCTAGACCTATATGTTTATTTATTTTGCCAGTGTTTTATATGTCTTGATGTCTCATTCATTTCTGTTTTTTTCTCCTCTCTCATTTGGTTGTCTACGTACTTTACATTTGTTGTGTAAGTATCTGGTTCCTTTTTATTTGGTGTCTTTCTTCCAATTACTTCTTACAAAATGCTTTGCTTGGTTTTCCCCGCTGAAGAACATTCCCATTCCGTGTTCTAGAACCACATGTATCATCCTGAAATGACATCACAAATCCTTGGTGGCCATTGTTTCACCCCACAATGGATTTAAGAACAATATTTTTCCACCAACTTAAATAACGTCCAAACACTCTTCAGTTCATTTCTGGATAGATTGTGGTCAGAATATAAACCAGTGCTCTTTTTCGAGGCCTTATATGGGATTGTGTAGCTGTCCCAGAATGCAATCCATTGTTGGAACTTCTGAATCTGCAGAAGGGAGTTTTATTCCCAAATGCTTTAATTAGATCCTGCTTAACATATTTACATTTTGCAAACCTGAATTATGTTAAATAACCACCTTTTCTAACAGACTAACTTTTTCTGAGGAAAAATGGGTTTCAGATGATCTCACAATGCCAGTCAATGGTAAAATGTATTTTTCTTCAATTTTCCCAAATGTTACGCACAAATATGCGTATGTATATGCGTTATAGCTAGCTAATAATCAATTTAACTAATTCTAAACAACTTGCGTAGCAAGATTCTCCTCAAATTGTTGATCTTCCTTGACAGTTTAAAAATAGAGAAAACTGATGGTAGGAAAAAAAAAACGTTTATGCTAATGGACCCCTAGTGGCAGACTTTGAGAATACGACTTGTTAGGATATATTTTGGGCCTAATGCTTTTTGAAAATTACAATGATTTTTTGACAAATGAAATTGGTTTTATATATAAAAAATAAAAAAAAATCTTTGTTATCCATTGTGAAACATACTGACTGGCATAATGAGATTAATTCTGAAATTAAAATGACATGAAATCTCAGTACGACCTCTCCTGCTGCTGATAAACACTTTTCCTTGAATAAATTATCTATTTTTGTTTTCTGTCTGCTTACTGGATTCTCTGTGTATCTATTCACGTCACAGGAGAAGGAAGGCAGGCATTTTGCCCAGCCTGGAAGATCTGCTGTTTTACACCATTGCAGAAGGTCAGGAGAAAATTCCAGCTCACAAATTTACCACGGTAAAACCACACCCCAGCTGGCCAAGGAGAACAAGGCCATTGCTACCATATCTCTTATAGCACATATCTTGGTTTATAGACCAAATAGTTGGGTTTTAAACAAAACACAAGATTTGTTGTAAATTTAGGCTAATTGTTGTTGCTTTTCAGGCGCTGAAAGCCACAGGACTGCGTACTGGAGACCCTCGTCTTAAGGAGTGTATGGAGATGTTAAAGGTCACCTTGAAGACCACATCAGATGGCGCTCTGGATCGACATCTCTTCAAAAAGTAAATATATGGGCTATATTAAACTTAACCCTGTTTGCCTAAAGATCGAAATGAAAACCGGCTTACAGTTTTTAGTTTAATAAGAATATATTGGCTGTAGTGTCCATTTAACATATTTATGACCCTGGACCACAAAACCAGTCTTAAGTCGCTGGGGTATATTTGTAGCAATAGCCAAAAATACATTGTATGTGTCAAAATTATAGATTTTTCTTTTATGCCAAAAATCATTAGGATATTAAGTAAAGATCATGTTCCATTAATATATTTTGTAAATTTCCTACCGTAAATATATCAAAACATAATTTTTGATTAGTAATATGCATTGCTAAGAACTTCATTTGGACAACTTTAAAGGCGATTTTCTCAATATTTTGATTATTTTTGCTCCCTCAGATTCCAGATTTTCAAATAGTTGTATCTTGACCTAATATTGTCCTATCCTAACAAACCATACATCAATGGAAAGCTTATTTATTTAGCTTTCAGGTGATGTATAAATCTCAATTTTGAAAAATTGACACTTAAGACTGGTTTTGTGGTCCAGGGTTTAACTGAAGTTGCAGTGTAATATTCAGATGGCAAAATCCCATAGCTGTTACTAAAGCATGAGGTTTCATATATCAGCCATTTTCCAAGGACACATTAAATCAGGGGTCACAGATTTTTTTAAAGTCCTGCAGTATATGAATTATTTAGTTTCGCTCAGAAAAGACATAAAAATGGCTCAAGGCCTGAACATAACATTATACCAGGTTTATTATTAGTGCTTGTAAAACCATAAAACCCATAAAAGAAAAACATTTGAGTTGACTAAATTGACTACATTTTTAGTTTTGAGTTGAAATACTAAAACAACTAAAACTACATCAACTACAAATAAACTTGGTGACAAAAAAACAAAGTTAAAATAGAAAATGTACTAATCAAATCTAATTCAAAATATTAACAAAAACTATTAATAGTACTGTATATCAATGATACTAAGATAATACTGCCTCGTACAGCTCCAATACTGATTTGTTAGATTTTTTTGTTGTATTTTTATTGTTAATTTTTGCTGAACCATTTTGTAGAATGATCTGTGGATGTATTGTAGTTATGACAATTTTGCATTCAGTATTTAATCTTGAAAGCAAAAATATAATAGGAAATCATGAATTAGTTTATCACAGTCAAATAATTCTGTTTTATCTTCTGTTTCTGTTTATCTTCCTAAAATGTTTTTTTAACGTTTGTTTTAATGTCAGTTTGAATTTTCATGAATGTACTGATGATAATGAAAATAAATCATGATCTTCACTTTTCTCTTTCTTCAGGTGTGTGCAAAGCAATATTGTGTTGCTAACACAGGCTTTCCGGAAAAAGTTCGTCATTCCCGACTTTCAGTCATTTACCTCTCACGTCGATCAAATTTATGAGAGCGCTAAATCACTGTCAGGTGGCCAGGTACGCTTATAATCCAACGCAGTGTGAATTTCTGATGCTATTTGATTACAGATTGTTTTACATTGTGTTTTGTCACGTTTTTATTGTATTAGGTGGCAGATTACATTCCTCAGCTAGCGAAATTTAGCCCTAATCTCTGGGCCGTTGCCCTGTGCACTGTAGATGGCCAACGGTGAGATTTCTGTCTTTAGTACAATTGCTACATTGTTTTGATTTTGCTTGATTTTTAATATTTTCTGGTGAACATAATTTAATTTATCAAACATTTATGCTGAGCTTGACATTTTGCGTATTACAGATACACTGCGGGTGACACGAAAGTTCCATTTTGTCTGCAGTCGTGTGTGAAACCATTAAAGTACGCAGTTGCTGTTCACGATCATGGCACTGAATACGTGCACAGCTTTATAGGGAAGGAACCCAGCGGTCTTCGTTTTAACAAACTCTTTCTTGACGAAGATGGTAAGGATTTCTAAGATGAATGTTTCTGAAACATTTTGCTTGAAGAAATAGCTAAAATGAAAATATTGATGAAGAAATTAAATAGTTTTTTGCGTTATCACACATTTTAAGACAATTTAGCACATTTCTTTTCTATAATTCTCATTACCATAAGGTATTCTCATTTTCATTACTTTAATACAAAAACTGCACAATCAGCTTGTAACACTCCAAAGAGAAAGGAAAACTCGAAATCGCATCATATGACCCCTTTAAATTATATGTAATAATGAACTTATACTATAGTACGTTTTAAAAAATCATCGTATTACAGTATAAGAATCTAAAAAGAAATAAAAGTAATGAGAATTGCAGAAAACCTCAAAGTAAACTGTCTGGATGCCTTGCGATAATGAGATTTTAGGGTGACGACTCATCCTCAGGCCACCCAAGATGTAGATATGTTTGTTTTGATCATTGGAACAGATTTTGAATGTAGCATTACATCACTTGCTCACCAATTAATATTCTGCAGTGAATGGGTGCCATCAGAATTAGAGTCCAAACAGCTGATAAAAACATCAGAATAATCCACAAGTAATCCAAACCACTCCAGTCCATCAATTAACATCTTGTGAAGTGAAAATCTTCATGTTTGTAAGAAACAAATCCATCATGAAGGCGTTTTTAAATTTAAACTGTCACATCAGGACAAAATATGAGTGCATAATCCATAATAATGCTTCCCTCCAGCGAAAAACTCCATCTCCTGTTGTCCTCTCACATCAAAATCCACTGACATGTTTGTTTAGAACTGTTCTGGACGTTTTTCTTTTTTTTTTTTTTGGACATTTGATTTGTGCATATTTCTCTCTTGATTCAGACTAGATGACTTTTTCACTGGAAAAAAGCAATATTATTAACAGAAGACTCATATTTTAGCCAAAAGTTGAAGTTAAAAAACTTTTAACTTTGATGGATTTGTTTCTTACAAACACGCAGCTTTTGGCTTCACAAGATGTTAATTGATGGACTGGAGTGGTGTGGATTACTTGTGGATTATTGTGATGTTTTTATCAGCTGTTTGGGACTCTCATTCTGACAGCACCCATTCACTGCAATGGGTCCAATGCTGAGCAAGTGATTTAATGCTAAATTTATCTAAATCTAAAAAGTAACTCTTCTACACCTTGGGTGGCCTGAGGGTGTGTGAATTTTCAGCAAATTGTCATTTTTGGTTGAACTATTCTTTTAATGTTCCCAAAAATAAGCTTCATTCACTCTAAGTCATCTTCATTTATTAATTAATTCATCTATTTTTCCAGATAAACCTCACAATCCCATGGTAAACGCTGGCGCCATAGTTTGCACCTCCCTCCTCAAGGTAAAACGCATTCTCATCTTTACATCTTTCTACTGTTTAATAAAATGGGGGGCCCAAAACTGCGTTAGCTGTGCTTCCTTAAGAGAATTCCTGTATTTTTCCTAATTTGATAACTTCAAAGTGCCTTGCCGAATGTTTATCTTGATGTGTTTGTGGATGTTTGACGTGAGAACGGATCAGAGGGACGAATGGATTTAATCGGATTATTTTCCCTCTCTCATCAGATTAAGGTTATGAATAATCACGCTGAAAGGATTATATTGAAGAGAGAGATGGGGGAAGATGAGGGGAAAAGAGCAAACAGATGCGAGAGAGAACAAATGATGGCCAGGAATTTGAAAGGGCAGTGCGATAGAATAATAAACACTTGAGAAATAAATTGGAAGAGATGAGAGGAAGACATTGAAAATGTTTTTATTCTTCAGAGAGCAGACAGAATTGCATAATATCGTCTTTTTGAAATAAAGCCACAATCTGTTCTTGCTATTAGAAATGCAGGGCTTTGTTTACCTGTTAACACTATTATGAACGATATTACAAACATGTATTTATAACTTTTTTCGTAATTTACGAATTTGTGATGACAGTTTGTGGCGTTAAAGGTAAATCCTCTGCATGATACGCATCTTTCTCAGGCCTGTCGGGGTGGTAATGTGTGATGTCTGTGTGAAGGCTTTTTGTGGTTTTATTGTTGTTGCGTATTTTACAGCATTAGGAACTGTGGGAAAATTTTGACCCTCCAACAGGTCAAAGATGTTGGTAATTTCCCTTTCATTTATTTGTTTTAACTCATTGAACAAATTTCAAACCACGCTAATGCTAAGCTACATTAGCGCAAGTCTGACAAATCCATTGCTTTGACAGAAAATCGAATGTAATTCTGTTTCATTTCTTCCGAATCAAGCTTTATTTGTGTTTTAATTTTTGTTTTGTACCTTTTAACTGAAAAATTCACGTATTTAGTAAGATACAATACTTTTTTTGTTTGCGTAAATAAATATTTCTTCAATGTGGAAAAGAACTTAAGAGCCTCAAATCAATGCATTGCATGAGTTTCTCTAGAAATCTACTAAAACTAACTTATAGACAACACACAGTGCAAATTACTTGACAATTTATTGTTTTTTAATCTTTTAGTTTTGTCTGAGTTTTCCACACCCCTTTAACAACTTACATTTGTGATTCCACGGCAATAATAGTACTTACTTGGACACAAACACTGTTTGCCTTTATTTCTTTCAATGATGCTACTCAAATCTAGTGAGCTAGACTCCTTTTTTTTCCATTCTTCATTTGAAATGTACTACAACTGTCAGTCTAATTTATAGAACCTCTGTCTATAATGTCTATGTATAAATATTTTGGTAGTTTCCTTTAACTGGAATGGCTATGCATTGAAAAGTTTGTGTGTAACTCTACAAAACATTTAATTTCTATGATATACCGCATTCATGCAGTTTGTTTTTGACTTTCAGCAAGGTGTAAGCAACGCTGAGAAGTTTGACTATGTAAGTATAATAGTACAGTGTAATTCTTTTTAGATTCTTGCTGTTAATCATGTTGAGAGCTGCGGCATTTAATTGCGTGTTTTGGTTTAGGTGATGAACTTTATGAAGAAGTTGGCAGGAAATGAATATGTTGGTTTCAGCAATGCTACGTAAGTGAGGCCAATAGAAGTGAAATTTCAGATATTTCTCAATTAAGTAAACGGTCAATAATAAACAACTGAAACACTGTAAAAATAGAACAAATGAAAGTACAAATATCTAACAGTAGTGTTAAGTATTCAACTAAACATTTCAAAATTGAAAATATAAAAGTAATCAAATGTTAAATAAAACTATCAATATTAAAACACAATCAGCTAAAAAGTTGTGAATTAAACAAACATTATTGGAGTATGTTAAAAAAATTCACATTTAATTCAGTGTGTTACTTACCATTTCTTTATAATTGTTTTTGAAATTTACCAGCAATATATTTGTGAAAATGTAAGAAAATTGAGTTAAAGTTCATGCTGTAAGTACTTTCTTGTTGTTGGTAGGTTTCAGTCAGAGCGGCTGTCAGGTGACAGAAACTTTGCCATTGGTTACTACTTGAAGGAAAAGAAGGTATGTGTTTAAACATTTTATAGCAATTAGGTATCATTGAAAATTCACTAAAAACATTATTTTGTAAAAAAAATAATAATAATAATTCTCCCCATACTTGCAGTGCTTCCCAGCGGGTACAGATATGATCTCCATCCTGGACCTTTACTTCCAGGTTAGTATAAGTTAAACAGCATTTTTCGTACACAGTTTGTCAGTTTGGAAATGAGTGTTGAATATGTGAATAGCTGCCAGTAGATGTAGGCTTCCAACAATTAAGAAATATTATTACAAATTTTATCAACAAGATTTGGAGAAATGCAGCATTACAACACTTGTTCATCAATGGATCCTCTGCAGTGAATGGGTGCCGTCAGAATGAGAATCCAAACAGCTGATAAAAACATCACACAAAGTAATCCACACCACTCCAGTCCATCAATTAACATCTTTTGAAGTATAAAGTTGCATGTTTGTAAGAAACTAATCCATCATTAAGACGTTTTTAACTTCAAACCATTGCTTCCATCTAAAATATGAGTCCTCTATCCATAATATTTCTTTCTCCAGTGAAAAAGTTGTTTCTTCTAAATCAGGAGAGAAATATGCAAAGATCAAGCACTGTTTACAGGCCAAAACAGTTCTAAACTGTTGTAAACAATTATGTTGGTGGGTTTTGATGTGAGAGGACACCAGGGGATGGACTTTTTCACTGGAGGAAGCACTGGTATTTTATGCACTGGTAGTTTAGCTGGAAGCAATGGTTTGAAGATAAAAACGTCTTAATGATGGATTGGTTTGTTACAAACATGCAACTTTTCACTTCAAAAGATTTTAATTGATGAACTGGAGTGGTGTGGATTATTGTGATGTTTTTATCAGCTGTTTGGGCTCTCATTCTGACGGCACCCATTCACTGCAGAGGATCCATTGTTGAGCAAGTGATTCAAGATCTGCATCACAGGTGGCCTGAGGGTGAATACATTTTATGCATATTTTCATTTTTGGATCAGTTATTCCTTCAAGAATTAATATTTATTTATATATGAGTAATATATGATCAAATATGTTTTTGTTTTGTTTGTTTAGCTGTGCTCCATTGAGGTAACCTGCGAAAGTGCCAGTGTGATGGCTGCCACCCTGGCGAACGGCGGCTTCTGTCCAATCACGGGCGAGCGTGTGCTGAACCCCGAGGCTGTACAAAACACTCTGAGTCTCATGCACTCCTGCGGCATGTACGACTTTTCTGGGCAGTTCGCTTTTCATGTGAGTTTCACACGTACACACCTGGGGAAATGTCTGATGGTTTTACTTTCAAATGTAAGACAACCATTTTCACAATCTGCAACAAACTCAGATTGTGCATTGTATTGTAGGTGGGTCTTCCGGCTAAATCAGGTGTTTCCGGAGGCATCCTGCTGGTGGTGCCCAATGTGATGGGCATTATGTGTTGGTCTCCTCCTCTTGACAAACTGGGCAACAGCGTGCGAGGAATCCAGTTTTGCACGGTACTAAATCTATATAATCTCAGCTAATAATCTGTTACAATCGTGTCTCTCTCGCTCGCATTGATTTAAGTTTTTTTTCTTTTAGGATCTGGTCCAGCTCTGTAATTTCCACAACTATGATAATTTACGCCACTTTGCCAAGAAACTGGATCCACGCCGAGAGGGCGGAGACCAGCGGGTGAGTGACAGATCTGTCCTTCCAACCACAAACAGCATGCAGCTGATGCAACTGGGGTGGGCAATAACCCGGCGTAAATGTCCAAATATTGTTGTACAAAATAAATATTAACTGTACATTCATAGGGACAATAAGAAAAAAAATGTATGTCATCGTCAATATGTAATTGACCTTTTGCTTTAGTTTTATACACCTAAAAAGTTATCAGAATGTACAAAAATTTTGTTTTACAAAAACGCGTGTGTGTGTGTGTATACACCAACTAAAAGTATTTTGTGCATGAAGTGTATATACACTTTTTTTTTTGTGTATATACACTTTATAGGGCTATATAATGTAAATCCATTAAAGGTTAATTTTGCCAACTTATATGACAAAACTATTATTATCAAGTAATTATTTGACCTGTATTGTTTATAAGATGGTTTTCATCTATGTGTACATGTGTGTATAAAACAAAACCCTGTAAATATTTAAAATTATAATATTATTTTCATTATATATGTATAGTAAGTAATGTATATAAATAATAAAATAATTATAAACGTTACTTTAAAATTATATATATATATATATAATTAATTTTTTTAATTATTAATAAATATGATAGTGTACAATAACATAGCGTGATATGACATTTAATGATTTTATTATATATTATTTCATAAGGCATTTCTAAAAAGCCCACAAAAACACTTTTGTCATTGCAAAATAGCTCAGAAAACTTATGTTAGTTTGCAGATACCACTTGGTTTGTTTCTGTTTGATATTGTTTTTGTTTTTTTAAATCTAATGCAATTCATTTTTTCATTAAGCATGGCTTAAATGTCCGTTTACTTTTTGGGGCCACTGTCCCACCTCTAGATGCAACTAATGCTAATAATCTTGACATATTATTAGTGTGTGCGTATGTATTAATGAATGTGAACTGACAAACCAAATTATGCTAACTGACCTGCAATCTTAATCTGTATTATTGAACATTTCACTTCTCTTAGCAATTGCATATTTCTTTTCCTCTCTATTGTCTGCCCTCTGCTGGAGGACCAGCGTACTCTCTGCTTTTAAACTCCTCTACTATCCATGTGCCTTAATTTAGGATGCAAAATATTTTACTGCTTGTCTTACTTACACCTGCTAATATACAGCCTAAATATGTCCGTTACACTTCTTCACTTGAAAATAACTCCTGAGATGCACTGTTCTGATTGACTGGCTTGCTTAAATTTCCACCGTTTCCTTGTTTTCTTCTTTCTCTGCCATCCATACTAATCCAAGCAGGAAATTCCATGATCATATATCTGATAATCTATCCATGTCCGTATTGGTTGAACCGCAGCAGCAGCAGAATCTCGAACCGCTGGACTACACGAGCCTTCAGAAGGAACTAGCGCTCACTGACAAATTGTGGAAAAAAGTCTGTCCTGCCGAAACAGACGAGGACAGTTCCACCACTGTAGTCTATAGGATGGAAAGCGTGGCGGAAAGAAACTAGAAGAGACGACAGCGCAACCCAACCTTCCTTCCATGTTTTGTCAGCCCATCATGCAGTCACTTTCTTTAGTTAATCAGTCTTTGGGATTAAAGAGGTTGTTATGTTTTGTTTTTAGAACTGTTTTTTGTTTTAGTTGTTTTTGGTTTGGTTTTGTGTTTTGTTTTTTGACTTGTTTTAGTTGGTTTTGGTTTTGTGTTTTGTTTGTTTGTTTTCATTTTAGTTGGTTTTGTTTGTTTTCGTTTTAGTTGGTTTTGTGCTTTTTGTTTTAGTTGGTTTTGGTTTGTTTTTTTGTTTAGTTTTAGTTGGTTTGTTTGTTTGTTTTGTTTGTTTAGTTTTAGTTGTTTTTTTAGTTTTTTTTTCATTTTGTTGTAGTTGGTTTTGTTTTGTCATTTTAGATTTGGTTTGGTTTTGTTGGTTCTGTGTTTTGTTTTATTTTTTGTTTGTGTAGGTTTCGTTGGTTTTTATACTATAAAGCAAGCCAAAGACCTTTAAACCTCACGTGCAATTTGTTTACTTTAAAATTAAAGGAATCAGGAAGGCCCAAACAATGCAATATGATATCAGTATCTGGGTAATGATGCAGTAATATTGTGATTCTTTGTTTATTGTATTATTATTAAAAACTGTAAAAGATCAGTATAAGACGGTCATATATTTACTGTTTTCCCCCACCGTTAAAATACTTTCTCCTATACTAGATTAATGTGAAAAGATATATGGCCTATGAGAAAATAAGTACATTATTTAAACGTCTGAACCAGCCAGACACAGCAGCATTGAGTTTTGATCTTGATGACTTCTTAAAGGTTCAGGAAACAATAAGTACTTTTGTCATTTTTGTTTGTTGCTGCTAGCTCCACAAAAATAACATGCCTTTAAACCGTACAGAGTTCTAAAAAAGAAAACTGACGCATAACCATCAAATACTTTCATAAAGAATTGGGCCCGTATTCACAACACATCTTAAGGCTAAAAGTAGGTCTTAACTCGCCGATTTAGGAGAAAATCTTAAAAATAATGGGCGTGTCAGTCCTAAATTTAGGACTCTTAAATGTTAGCTTTAAGAGTATTTCAAAAAGTGTTTTAGCGCTAAAACTAGCTCCTAAATCTGTGAAACGTTAGGAGTAGTGAAGAGGACTCCTAAGTCCCTAAAACCAAATCACAAACTATCCTCCCTGCTGAAAAAAAACTATTCAAACCATCACAGAAATTTTAATGGTTTCCACTACAAATACCATCACAAACATTACAAACCATCAACTTTTAACCATTAAAACCATTTAAAAAATGGTTTCCTGTAGTGTGTTTTGGGACATATTCCATTAGGATTTAGTGGTTTTAACAAGCCAACAATAGAAGGCTACCAATTACCAGTAGAGACCAACAGGCACCATTACAGTTTCCAGTAAAACCAATACAATTCCCATTATAACTAGTAAAACCATTACACATTCTGTGATGGTTTGTATAGTTTTTTTCAGCAGGGATAAAATTGCTTTTGCCAGCAATCTGCCTCGGAACATAAACATTTTAGAAACACACTGCATTTATTTGCACGTTTCCCACACATCTTTTTTTTTATTTGAAGGTTATCCCAACTCCAAATTTTCCTTTGATAATATCCTTATTTTCATTAACAAGTTGGGCAAGAAGTAACAGCTGTTCTTGCGTCCAGTTTGGTTTTCTTTTATGTTTGCATGTCTTACTATCAGCCATGATTATTCTACTCTGCTAATTAAAAGAACATTTATATGCAGATCCGCTAATTGTTTACGAGAAGCACACATGCAAGAGGCCGACAATTAGCTGAACATATACTTGTTTAATTAGTGACATTTGAATGTGGCAACGTAATATCACGCTCTACAGTATTTCTAAGAATAAATCTCTGACAGAGACTATCAGCCAATCACTGTGTGCATAGTTAGTAAGCATGCTGACATCATCCATAGCAATAAGGTCAACCCCGCCCCCTTACTCTTAGCTTAAGACTTCTGTCTATTCCTTAGTAAAAGTTTGTCTCTGCAGCTTTGTGAATAGGTTTTAAGCTAAAAACCTTTACTGCTATTTAGGAGAACTCTTAGTGGTAAGATGAAATGTTTTGTGAATACGGGCCCTGGTCTTTAAAGTTTATTTTATTTGTACATAATTAAATTATTATTTTTCATTGATCCCCTTTTTACCTAATGTGATGTCTAAATGTTTGTAGAATGTCTGCATGTTTTGTTAACTTATTTCAGTCAGTACTGGAGTTCAAGTGAAGAAAAATATGTAATCTATTTGAAAGAAACAGGCAAAATTTGTGTAACTTTATAAATTCTGCATTCACAATGTTTAATTTCATTTGTTTGCACAATATATATATATATATATATATATATATATCATAAAAGGAAGGAATTTAGACATTGTATTACAAACCAAACAAGTGATTAACGCTAACCAGAGCGGAACTGGTCGACTGTGATTAGCTACATCTGTAACCCAGTTTTCACTTGAATTAAATATTTACTGTAGGTTTTTCATTGTACTATAAGTTTAAAGAATCATTTATCATTTCTGAAACTGTGCCTCTTGAAATCCAGGAATGTGCTTAAAGATTACTGAATTATATGTTACTTTCCATTGAGAAATGTTTTAAACTTGCCATCATTTAAAATGACTACTTGAACTTGATGTTTTATTTTATTTTTTCAGTATTATTATTGACTTTATGAAATGTGACAATGTGAAATATGCGCAACTCTTTAAAAACCATTTGTTTGTGCCAATAAGATTATCTTCTTTAAACTAGGTAGACTTTGTTCTTATTTATTTTCTCATTGTGGTTTAATAAATGATTGATAAACACAAATTTCATTTAACGTAGTGTGCATTTTGTTTCTTTATCCCAGTTTTGAAAACATTGTAACTGTCGTTTAAGTATGTGTTAGTTTTGTTTAACTGTCCTTTTGTTTTACAACAGGCTTTGGGATCTTCTCGCGATTTGTGCAAAGTTCGCAACAATATGATATCATCGTGATGTCGTTAATGCACCACAAACGACTCCTCTTGTTTTCTTCCAGGTCAAGTCGGTTATCAACCTGCTGTTTGCGGCCTACACTGGAGACGTGTCTGCTCTGAGAAGGTACCGCTCCACCAATAAATCATGTTTTTTGCATTTCTGAACACAATTTGTGCAGTTTAAATCTTGAGTTTCTAACTTCACGTGTGTTTGCGCTTTGCGCAGGTTTGCGCTCTCGTCGATGGATATGGAGCAGAGAGATTACGACTCTCGGACGGCCCTTCATGTAGCTGCTGCTGAAGGTGGAGTGCCAGGAACTCATCAAACTCTGCAACTATAGATATTATCACGCTCTTCAACCCCCTGACTTGCTGACTTGCTGTTTGTTTCCTCTGCCTGACCTCATTTTCTCTCTGTGCTGAGTGGAAATCTTGCTAATATGCACTTTTTTTTTTTTTTTTTCAGGTCACACTGAGGTTGTACGTTTTCTTCTAGAAGCTTGTAAGGTGAACCCGGTGCCCAAAGACAGGTAAGAATATGAAATACTGCAACAAAGATCTTCACTTGTTTCACTTGTTTTGTGGCATAACTGTTAAAACCTCCTATATGTCAAAAGTGGGTCACAAAATCAGCAATGTAATAAAGCTGTATTCAAGAAATTGTCTCTAAGACCATCTTGATTTGTTTATTGTTAGCTATTTTAAATATATTTTCATACATATTTTCATACATTTGAAAGCATTTATGTGTCAATTCATTGTGCTTAAATATCCATAAATTTATTAGCCATAATATAATATAAAATAAAATTGTTTATAGAAATGAAAATGGATACTGTAACATTGTGGATGTTTTTTTTTAATTATCACGATGGTTGCAGTTAATTATTATTTATTATTGCAATTAATAATTATTATTAATTAATTTAATTATTTTGTTTAATTAACGCTTACGTTTTATTAGTTTTATCAATTTAATTTATTTATTATTTAATTTAAATTATTTTTTCTTTAAAAAATAGTTTATGAATTAAATTTCAGAAGTTGTTAACATTACGTTTATTAGGTAGGTATCATAAACTAATAATTAACAATCAACAGCATTGATTACTCGTTAATGTTAATATCGATTTATAATTTATTAGCGTAAATTGAAATAAATAAAAAACAAGATTAATAAATGCTGAGAAAGTATTGTTTATTGTTAGTTAATTTATTTATTTTAGGAATAAGTAATGTGTAACAATAAATAATAGATTTAACATTAAATAAACATTGATTTAATTCATTCAATAATAATATTTATAAAAATTACAGATAGAAAAAAATGAATGTGGATTGTATACTATTTTGGATGTTACTTTTATTTTTAACATAATTATTAAGACTATAACTGTTATTTATCTTTTTTTAATTAAATTATAGCAACACTTTACAGTATGTTGTTAGAACAAGTTTTATAAGTTTAACTATTTATTAGTTACGTATCATAAATGAATAATTCATTTTTTTAAGCATTTATTGTTTGTTGTTTACAAGTAAAAAAAAATGTAATTGCCTCAACATTTTAGTTGATCTATGAAGCTTAATTTAATGTTATGAATCGTATATTTTTAATGGTTGTTGTGTACACTCACCCCATTGTCTTCCATTTAAGTTATTTTTTTTAATTTTTCACACAAAGAAATTACTTAAAATGATAATCAACAGCACACAACAGATGCTGTTCCTTTAAACTTGCCGTTCGATCCCCATACAGGTGGGGTAACACTCCCATGGATGAGGCCATTCATTTCGGCCATCACGATGTCGTAACAATCCTGCAGGACTATCACAACACCTACAGCCCCAAGGAGACCACTGCCGACAGCGACAAGGAGACGGCCGAGAAGAACCTGGACGGGATGCTGTAGAGATGATCTGTCACGTTAAAACACTCCAGATTTTTCCCAGCGAGTCTGTGTGTCTGAGGTACGCATTTGAGAAGAAAACATACGAGACAAAAAAAAGTCTTTGGGCCCCTTTACCCTGTTTTGCGGTGTTCGTGTGTGTGTGTGTGTGCGCTGTGTAACCTCTATTAACATGGTAAGTTTGTTTTATCTTACACTCGGGGGAATGTAGCCTCATAAAGGTCTTATTTAGCTGTATCTCCACATAAACATACAATATAAATTTAATATACTCAATACAAGTATATATATAAAAAGTGTATACATAGTTCACGTACATTCATTTATGGTTTGAGAACCTTCATAGATAATGATGTCAAATAGATATGTAAGAAAAGATATCTAAGAAAAGGCAGCTTGACTGGAGAGGGTAGCATTGGGAGGGATGTGTCATTCTGATTTATTTGTTTTTATCATTTTACCCTATTTCTTTACCCTCGACTTTAGTCTTAATTTAATTATAAATCAACATGAAAAACAAATGTAGTTCTTTATGCCTTTAATTTGTGTATTGTGTTGTGAATATGTTCCAAATATGACAGTTCTTTGATTGTGAAAAAAAATTGCACTTTTTTAATTTCATATTTATTTAAATCATATTTATTTGTCTTTCAATATGTTTTTAAATTAAATTAAAGTAACACTTTACATTACGTTTTTTTTCTAAGTAAGTTTTACAATTATAGTTAACATTAGTTAATTTGGGTATCATACTAATAATTAACGGAATTTATTAATCTAGGCAAATAAGAAATATTCTTGTTCATTGTTAATTTATGTTGGTTCAAAATAGTTTAGGCTGTCAATTTAAAATGTAACTAAAAAGTAGTATCTGTAAAAATTAACAATAACCAAGATTCATAAATGTTGTAAAAGTATTATTGATTGTTAATTCATGATACACATCTACCTAATGTTAACTAACTGAAACTTATTGTAAAGTGTTACCGAAATTACTTTTAAGCACTAGAAGGTATTTTCCGTGCCAGCCTGTTCAATGAAATACAGGAATTTCCTGTATTTGATATATGTGCTTAATGTCAATGAATGAAACTCATTGTAAATTGTCACCAAAATTACTTTGACACTAGAAGGACCATTTTCCACCTGTACGTTCATTATACTACACGAATTTCCTGTATTTGATACCTATATAATTTACAATAAGTTTAAATTTGTTAGCATAAGTTAAGTGCCATCAAAATTACTTTAAAACTCTAGAAGGCCATTTTTATACCTGCCTGTTCAATGTACTACAGTAATTTCCTGTATTTGATAGCCATCTACCTAACTAATGTAAACAAATTGAAACTTATTGTAAAGTGTTACTTACTTTACAATTATTTTAAAGCACCAAGAGGAAAAATTTCATACCTGCCTGTTCATTGTACTACAGAAATTCCTTGTATTTGATACACATCTACCTAATGTTAACTAACTGAAACTTATTGTAAAGTGTCACCGTAATTACTTTAAAGCACTAGAAGGACCATTTTCTTACCAGCCCGTTCATTGTACTACAAGAATTACCTGTATTCAGTATCTTTATACTTTACAGTTGTTAACATTAGTGAAGTGTCAATAAAATTACTTTAAAGCCCTAGAAGGACCATTTTTGGACCCAGACTGATTGTATTACAGGAATTCCCTGTATTTGATACTTATCTGCTTAACTAATGTAAACAATTTGAAACTTTTTGTAAATTGTTACAGAAATTACTTCAAAGTACTAGAAGGACCATTTTCCACCTGCCTGTTCCTGAATTTCCTGTATTTCATACCTATATAATTTACAGTAAATCTCAGTTTATTAACATTAGTGAAGTGTACCTGCCTGTTCAGTGTACTACAGGAATTGCTTGTATTTGGTAGCCAGCTACCTAACTAAAGTTAACAAATTGAAACTTATTGTAAAGTGTTACAAAATTACTTTAAAACAAGAGGAACATTTTCGTACCTGCCCTTTCATTGTACTTAAGGAATTTCCTGGATTTAATATGTCTACTTAACTAATGTTAACAAATTAAAACTTGTCACCAAAACTACTTTAAAGTACTAGAAGGACCATTTTCATACCTGGACATTAAATGTGCTACAGTAATTCCCTGTATTTGATACTTATCTGCTTAACTATTGTTAACAAATTGAAACTTTTTGTAAATTGTTACAAAGATTACTTCAAAGTACTAGAAAGACCATTTTCCACCTGTTTCGTTCATTGTACTACAAAATTTCCTGTATTTCATACCTATATAATTTATAGTAAGTTTCCATTTATTAACACCTAACATTAGTTAAGCATCATGAAATTAATTTTAAGCACTAGAAGGACCATTTTCGTACCTGCCCGTTCAATGTACTAGAGGGATTTCCTGTATTTGATAGCCATCTACCTAACTAATGTTAACAAATTGAAATTTATTCTAAATTGTAACCAAAATTACCTTTTCATTGTACTACAGGAACTTCCTGTATTTTTGAACAGGAACGTTTTTCAATACTTAAGCATAATGGAAATCTTATGGCAGTTGCTTAATGAATAATTATGTGGAAAACCAACACAAGTAACATCCAAACTGGGTTGCAGTGTCACCTTTGGTTCTTCTGCAAGATATTTAAATCCAGGATGTGAAACTGGATTTGTTGTGTGATTTAGTTTAGCGATCATATGGAAAAAGAACCAAGCAAAAAATTAATTTTCTGTTTTATTCTCAGTACATGGTGAAATGACAAGTAAGATTGAAAGTCGAATATAAACAAACAAAAATGCACTGGAATTAACGCTGACTGCTATGGTCAAAATGCAGTCTAAACATGTCCCGTCAGTTGTGTAATTTGGTGAAGTAACTTCATAACTTTCCGCACGTTGTATGCGGAAAAGCACATTGATTGTTCTAATGTACAGTACGGACGACAAAGAGGCGCGCGTATACTTGGAAAAACCTCCAAAGCTAAGTCGAGCTCAACTATGTGAATATTTTCTAGTAGGACACTGTTGTTAAAGTATTGTAAATGTGTTTTGTAATGTGTGTGTGTGTGTGGATGTACACAATTAACTGTGGACAATTTGTTATTTATTGGAAAAAAATTTAAGCAACTCAACCAAGAGACTCAACAGTACAAACAAAAGTAGGTCACTGATCGTATCCAACTTTGTTCGTTAACCTTGTCATATTTTACTCCATTTTTGTTGCATTGTGTAATTTCTTGTTTTTGCGGAGAAAGCTGTTACGAATTTTTTCTGCATTTGTTTATTACTGCTATGAATGTATTGCGTTGTTGTTGTTGTGATATTTCCTTTTAATTTGCTTTTATTATTTAACTATGCTATGCTGTAGATGTTCTAGATTTGTTTGAATTTAATGTCAAAGCTGATCAATATATTCCACACAAGAAATACTAGATAAAAACAATAAAGACTTTGAACATACATAGCTTTTGATATTTATTTTTCTTATCTTGTAGCTGTACATCCATCAGACAGATATCCATTCAATGGATATCTCAAAGATGTCATTTTTTGCCATTTTAAAACATTTTTGCAACGTTTTTTCAACATTTATATGTTTATCTGTTTTTAACAACGTTTTCACACATTCGTACACAATACCTTTTCTTTCGGTAATGTGGGGTTTGCGTATTGTCGGTCTGTGCCGAAAGTTTCTAAGGTGCAGATGTTTAAGTCATTCCAAACAAGATGGATTCTCACAGTAATAACTTTCTATCATGTCCAAAACAAATAAGACAAAAACAAATATTGCTCTGTAATTAAACACAGCAGTACAATCCAGTGCAAACGTGAGAAATGACAACATTAAGTGCATTAATTGAACATAACACTAATAGAGCACCAGCAAGTTAAGGAAAATCTCAAGAAAACTGGTCATTTTTTTTTCACATATTTAGAAACGTGTTTGGAAAGTAAACACCTAACATCTTAAAAGGTTTAGTCAGACCTGAACTCCTGCATGTCATAGTTCTTTCTGGATGAATCTTTGGAGTGTTTTATCCCAAAACCAAACAGAAGAAACAAAGAAAAGAAAGCCTATTTTAGGACCAGTTTTGTTGAGGACCATTGCGTTTTGTTTTTGTTCGTTCACATTATTTTCATAATGTATTTTTATTACTGTAATACAGTAATTTTGTTATTACAGTTAAATTCCTGTACTACAATAATTTATTCTGATTTGAATACAAAAATCCAAGGCAGTATGACATATACTGCTCTTATGTAATGTTTTAGAATTAAAAGTTTTGTCACATTAATTTAAATAAAATATTTGATTGCATTACAGTAAATGTTAAACTCTTAAAAAAATCTTATTAGTCCTAAAAATAGGTTTAATTTTCTTTACAGAAAATAAGATTTTGTGAAATTTATCCAGCTAGCTTTTTTGTTCACTTTCTCCTCCGTTTCTATTACTTGGCATCTAAGAAAATGAAGTGCTATACTAAATGAAGTGCTATTCATTCACAACTTCACTGTCTAAAAAGTTTTCGAGAATGAGTGCTGTGGTAACAGTAGCATTACTATGGGGGTTAATTCGATCTGTTTGGTAGTCTTTGTGCTACAGTTGACAGCGTATACAGTGTTTTTCAAATAACGTTATAATGAAAAAGAGAGGACAACTAAACCCAATGGCTATACCTGGACTAGATGTTCCTCTTTCATTTGCATTATAGAAAAAACACAGAATGAAGGAAACATTTCTATTTTTTCTGCATCATCTGTCCTTTCAGGTCACTTACGAGAGACTTAAGTCTGAGGGCTGTGAAAAAAACACAAAAAAACAGTATCAGAATCTATTTAAATTGAATATTTATATATACATAGGAATAATAATAGTACTCTACCTCAAAATTTAACGAATCGGTGACATATCGGTTCTAAAATAAAGAGAAATGGAGAATAAGTGCTGTTAATATTGTAAGTATTCCTTTAAATGCTATTGTAACTGTTAGGGGTGTAACGGTACATGCATTCGTCCCGAACCGTCACGGTACGGACGTCACGGTTCGGTTCATGCAGTCAGACGACGAATACAGTCAGTCACAGGCGATCAATCCAAATCCAATGCAACGCTAACCGTCACAACGGGAAAGAGCAGAAGAAGAGACGATCTACGCACCAACCCAAAACAAGAACCGGTTTTTAGTTTTATTTTGGCCGATCTTATTCCAGAATTGCACACAAACTGCATTGCAATCATTTCCCAAAATGTAATTTGTGTGGAATTTTTATGAGGTCTATAACGAGGAGAAAATACTGTATCAGGCAGATCAAGCTCACTGTTCGCGATGCTCATAATTTGCTGTAAAGTTGCTTTGCAACGATTTGTATCGTGAAAAGCGCTATACAAATAAACTTGAATTGAATATAATGCATTTTAAAGTAGTGTTTATATGTGCAACTGCTTTGTTTACAGCGGTAACCAAGGAAACGCTGTATCGCTGCTGTTCCATAAGCGCCACCTGCTGTCAGAGAATAAATCTGCATTTTCATTCAGTCCGTCTGCTGTTTTTGTTTTGTGCAGACGTCTTATGTAGCATAATTTCACAAATCTAAAGTCAGCTCTGTAAAGAGGAGAAAATACTGTATCAGGCAGATCAAGCTCACTGTTCGCGATGCTCAAAATATAGGAAGACAAATATGTGGGGGTTTATATGATTGTATCTCTGAGAAGAGCTGACCATCTTCAGAAATGGCATTTTCTTTTCCTTTTACCTCCATATAATTCTACCATGCTACAATCCATCACGCTCCCTAAGGTTGCAAAACTCTGGACTTTTGGTAGTACCTAGGATAGCAAAGTCCACTAAAGGAGGTAGAGCTTTTTCACATTTGGCTCCCAAACTCTGGCTGTTTTTGTTTTGTGCAGACGTCTTATGTAGCATAATTTCACAAATCTAAAGTCAGCCCATTCTGTTTTTGCTTTAAATCTTGAAATTATACAATCTAATTCAAATCAAAAACAACTGCTCATGCTAAATGTATGTAGCACTACTGTCTTTTCAAAATAAAATTAAAAAAAACATTTCCTGTTGTACCGAACTCATATCGAACCATGACCCCAAAACTGAGGTACGTACCAAACCATGATTTCTGTGTACCGTTACACCCCTAGTAAATGTATAATTATAATTTTTCATACCATGCGCTCCAGCTCGCCGTAAACCTCAGGCGACATTGGCATGAGTGTGTCGTTATAGTCTTGTGGCTGCCTAAAATTATTTAAAAGCAGTTATTTTTGCAGTCCTGTTTGGTAGCAGAGGAATTACATTTTAAAATGAATGGAAGGGATTCATTTATGTGCTGTTTTTTTTTTTTTTACTTAATCGGAATGGTTTGAAATTTGGCAAAGGTTTTGGAGCTTGCTATGTGAACACAAAAAAAATAAATAAACATGGACATGATTTAAAAGGGTAAACAGTCCTGAAAAAAGCAGTCAAACTTATGGTGTGTGGCTGTGTGCACACCAACACCGAATTTAATTATTTGTACGAGTAGATTACATACAAAGTTGATGCAAAGATGCAAATAAATGCAAATTCGCATCGGGCAGCGAGAATGATGCGAATTGGGTGACGCGATATTCGCAATATTTGCCTCAATCGCACCTTCCACGCAAATTGACAAATTTCAACTTGAGCAGGAAATTCGCATTATGCGCTGTCACATATCCAATCAGTGAAGAGCTTATTGACACATCTGGTTTGAGACATCTAAGTGTGCCAGAAAATGGAAGAGCATACGTGATGTTTTTATTCGTGCAAGTGACACGAAAAATATTCTGCGAGTAATCTAGAGTGATAACGCAATGCAAATGTTCGCTTCGCTTTGTGTGCACACACCATTATACTGTTTGCAATCAAAAACTACCACATTAGAAATGAATGGGAAGCTAATTTCATCTAGTGGAAATGTTTGGAACTGCGCCCAAACACAATCTTACTGAAAGCTAATTTTTTGTGATATCGACCTCAAATTTGGAACACAAATTGCTTAGGTTTGGCTTTGATTTTCATGCAGTTTTAGAGTAAAACATATTTTGGAAAATATATATATTTCACATAAAATATTAAAATTGTATTTTGTATATTTTTCATAATAAACTTCTTGAACTTTTTTTTACTTTCACTTTTTTTTTTTTTTCACTTTAGCAATAATCTGACAGGTTTCTTCTTTAAACAGTGGCCAAACGTAAGTCTGCTCCAAAGCATTCAAGGTTTACAACACTTTTCAGGTCTATACAGGTAATAAATGGATCATAACTATTCCATAAATATAATTTAATCCCATAAAATGTCCTAAAATACAAAATATTAAGTAAAAAACATCGAACTAAAATATAGTATATTAATTTGACCACTATGCAAGCAGCATCAGAGGGTTAACATTGACTTACATTTCAGAGATGGAAATGAGAGTGGTGCTTATGTATCCCTCATGTGACTTCTTATCCACATCCATTGGTTCTTGCTCTGGATAAACAAAAGTATATCTTTGTATATACATTTTTTTATAAATTTATTCATGTTTTACATGGTTGTGTGTTTCTTACTGTCGGTAGGTTTGGAGTAGTATTTTTTGAAGGCCTCGTCTTTGGGTATACTGGGATATAGGAAGCGCAGAGGGTTTTCTGGGACGTTGTCGGCCGCCATCACGCGATAATTGCGAATGATATCAGGAAGTGAGACGGCAGAGAGTTCCTTCTTCGTGTAGGGCTCCACTGAGCGAATCTGTGGCTCTTCTAAACAAACACAACACCAAACCTATGTAATGGGCATTACATTTGCAAAACAGATTTGATTTGAAGCCAAAGTTTAAGTGAAACCCACATCCAAACCCAAATTAGCTGTTTTTTGATGTTTTGATATCAAGACCGGATACATTTGTTTTAATTAGTCCTTTATTGTTCCACAGAGTGAAGGAACGTCTCACCGTTTGCGTCGTGTTCAACCCAGCTGAATGTGATGGCTCCATCACGGTTGCTCTCACTGAAGCGCAACAGAAATGTCCCGGAAGCTTTGTCATGTAGCAGAGCTTTAGTTCGGTCCTTGGTCACAAAGCCCATTATACAGCTGCGAAAGATAGACAGGGTTAACGTAGAATTCCATTGTGCAAGTCTATTACTATAAACACAATTTTTGGCATCTTTTTACACTTTAAAACTTTAGACACAACCAAATTTTAAAATGTGTTTATATATTTATTTAAAAATAAATCTAGGAAAATGATTTCCTATGGTAATGAACAATTGCCACAGATTCTGTCAATTGTGTTATTTATTTATTTAAATTGTGTTTGTATTTATTTAACCTAGAATTAATTCGTTTATTTAAACCAGAATGATCCTAAAGATATCTTTATGTATTTTTGTTGTTGTTTATGCATAAATGTAATCATTTTGTGACACCTATTTTACTATTATTTATGTACTATTTTCATTTTTATTAATATTTTGAATTAATTTTTATTTTTACATTTTCCGTTTTCATTTAAATTTTTAGTCATTTTGTTTTATGCTTTTGTCAGTTGTATTCATTTTTGTTCTTTTTAGATATAACTACTTAGGCTTAATTTAGTTTTACTTCAGTTTAATTTTTATTTATTTCTAGTTAGTAATTTTAGGGCTTCAACTTAAACATATTTCAGTTATTTGCCATGGCAACATTACTAATTTTCATTTAAAGTTTTCCATCTTATATTGACAGTTTTGTTGTGTTTCATTTTGTTATGTGCTTTACCGCTTTTGTTATTTTTATTAGGTTTTTTTTTAATATTTATATTTCTATTCATTTATTTTTATTTCAGTTTTAGTTTTTATTTCCAGTTATTAATTTGAGTACTTTAGCTTAAACGTATTAAAAAATAGTTTTTGTTAAAGGTGGGGTAAACGATTTTTCAAAAACGCTTTAGAAAACTGATTCGGCCGACTAGCAAAACAAACTTGTAGCCAATCAGCAGTAAGGGGCGTGTCTACTCATGATGTGGAGGAGAGAGCGTTCAGTGCACCGCGCCACTCGCGTGCGGTGTAGACACGGTGTAACATTGGTTTTGCTTGGTTTCACAGAACTAATCGTAGCCTGGGTTGCGTACGTATGTGCAGGGCGGAGCTATCAAAATAGGGGAGAGACCCTTTTGGGGTAGGGGCGTGTTTGTTTTGGTGATTTCAAATGTCAACATTGGCTACCAGAAATCGCTTACCCCACCTTTAACGACAATAACCCTGGTATGTGAAATGGCAGCTGTCCAAAATGGTCAGACAGACCAAGGTGGTCCAGGTGATCAACCATCTAGACCAGCTAGAACCATATAAGATGTTGTTCCTAGCTGGATTTTTATAATTCAAACATCTGGTTTCTTACCCATCGTCCCACAGACTCAGCAGGTGTCTCTTTATTAAGTCCAAAATTCCTTCAATCCACAGCCAGAAGGTGAAGTTCTTCTCACTGCCAGACTACATCAAACACAAGTCTCAAATCAAATCACTACTAAACAAACAGCGGGAACTTGGAAATTTCGACTTAATGGGTAAACTGATCAGTAAAATAAAAAATCTTGTATAGGCCAACCTTGCAGAATCTATTCCATGGAATCTGAGCTTCAGGATCCATCACCGCTTTAGGTCCTGTGGGCCCAAGTTTGAACGCTTGTGCATTTAGTTAATCTGTTCCAAGAGAATCAGTTGCACTCAGTGTGAAGTAAGTGTATCATACTTACCAAGGAGTTTGGTACCCAGCATGTTTAACTGCTCTTGATTAAGACCCCTTTTGGTGATGGAGGAGAACTGCCAGCTCAGCACCTCCTCTAGATGCCCCCACGTGGCTGAAGGAGGAGTCACGAAGAACGAAAGGTTCTGGAGAACAAACAATCAAAGAAAATGGAAGTTCAAGGCAAGTCAGAACCTGTGGAAAAGCCTCCAGACATCTATTTTGTGATGCATGTAGAGCTTATATCTATTACTAAACCATTAGTGTTGAAGAGGACTTAATTTTGAACTTCACTTTTATTTTTATATTTTCACTTTTTTTATTTAAGATTGTTAAATATGTGCTTTTGTCATTTTTATTAGTTCTTGTTCTTTTTCAAATATTTCTATTAAAGTTTAATTTATTTTTAATTTCAGTTTTAGTTTTTATTTACTTCCAGTTAACAATGTTATTGTTCAACTTAAAACATATTTTTTCCGGTGTTTGCCAAGGCAACGCTTCCAAGTTTTTTATCTGATATTTATATCTTTAGTTTTCATTTCATTTTATTTCATTACATTTTTAGAGATGGTGTTATTTTATTTTTTCATATTTGTTCTTTTCAAAACATTTCTATTTAGGTTTCATTTATGTTTATTTCTGTTATTTGCCATATCTAATTTATCATTTAGTTGAAGTTTTTCATCTAATATTTATATCTTCATTGTCATTTTGGTAAAATAATTAGTTTCTATGTGCTTTTGTCATTTTTATTTGTATTTATTTATGTATCATCATTATTATTATTGTTATTTAAATATTACTATTTTGGTTTAATTTATTTTTGTTTTAGTTCAGGTGTTTTCCCCCAGTTAGTAATTTTAGTGCTTTACTTTAAACTTGTGTTTATTTAGGTTTAATTTATTTTATTTCAGTTTTAGTTTTAGTTCAGTTTTGCTTTATTTCCAGTTAGTAATTTTTGTGTTTCAACTTAAAATTATTTCAGTTATCTGCCATTTCACGCATCTTTCATGTAATCTTTATATTTTCATTTTAGTAAAATTCTTAGTATTTTTATGAGCTTTTGTCATTTTTATTTTTGTTTATTTTATTTTTGTTATCGTTGTTTTTGTTATTTTTAAATATTACTACTTAGGTTTAATTTATTTTTAACTTAGGTTTTTCTTTTTCCCAGTTAGTAATTTTAGTGCTTTATTTTAAAATTGTGTTTTTAAAACATTTCTATTTAGGTTTAATTTATTTTATTACAGTCTTACTTTATTTCCAGTTAGTGCTTCATCTTAAACCTATGCCAATTATTTGCCAAGGCCACCGTTCTAATTTTTCAAGTTTATAATCTAATATTTATTTTCAGTTGAGTTTTAGTTTCCTTTTCAGCCGTGTCATGTACGTAACATTAGTGTGGAAGAGGACTTACCTTTGGCTCAGAAGTCAGCATGTTGTACCACATGATGGAGGCCCATCCACTGGGGAGCTGACTGACGTTGGAGATCACAACTATGGGCAGAGACGTGGCCTGAAGATGGAGAGAGAGAAGAAAGTAGATGATGATCATGATTTGGTGCTGTTTATGTTTTTAAACTCGGTTGTTCTGAAGAATCGTCTGACCTCAAAGTTCATGACCATTCCTGACCAGCAGAGCTCAGCCTCAAAGGTGATGGAGTGAAGTTCCTCCGTGACGATCAGAGGGCCCTGCCGAACATTCAAGAAAGAATTTAGCCAAAAATGGCAGTTTGAGCTGTTGTTCTACCAAGTTTAAAGCTTGACTATGCAGAAGCTGAAAAGTGAAGAAGAGCTAAACCAAGAGGGAATTGCATTTCTGCTTGTTTCTTACACTAAATGATTATATGACTTCAGAAGACTAGGACAACTGAACACAAGAGTTATGGACTACTTTCTCGATCATTTTTATGTGATTTCTGGAGTTTTTTTATGTTCCACATAAAAACGAAAGTCATGCAGCTTTGGAGCAACATGAGGGTGAGTAAATGATGACAGAATTTACCTTTTTTTAACAATTTAATGACAAGAAACAAGAAATGTGTACTTTTATTCTGCAAGGATGCATTAAATTGATCAAAAGTGACAGTAAAGACATTTATTCTATTTTAAATAAATGTTGCTGAACTTTCTATTTATCAAACTATTCTGAAAAAAACAATTTCCACAAAAATACTAGGCAGCACAATTGATAATAATAATAATAAATGTTTCTTGAGCAGCAAATCAGTGTATTAGAATGATTTCTGAAGGATCATGTGAAACTGAAGACTGGAATAATGATGCTGAAAATTCAGCTTTGCATCACAGGAATAAATTACATTTTACAATATCCAAATAGAAAATATTTATTTCAAATTGTAATAATATTTCACAATATTACTGTTTTTACTGTATTTTTATCAAAAAAATGCAGTCTTGGAGAGCAGAAGTGAGCTTTTTTCAAAAACATTTTGAACTCACCTCACTTGTTCTGTTTCCGGTAACTTTCTTCTCTTTCAGTTGCTGTGAAGTAAAAAGAATTGTGTTACTGTTACTTACTATTTGACTAAATTATGACTTTAAACTGGAGCTACACTATAATTGGCTATTTCTTCTTTTCATTTTACCAGATGACGGAATTCTGCTGCCATCCCATTGGATTCCTCCATGTTCATCACCTTCATGGCCGTTCCCAAGATGTTGAACATGCGAAACCTAAAACAGGAGCAATACTAAGTAAGTGGAATTTCAATTTTTAGGGTAATTGCCCCTTTAAAATAGTATGCGAATAAGGAAATTATGTAGGACACACCCTTTACGTTTCTCACCGATATCCCTGAAAGGTGAAAAGAGACACGTTAACACAATGAAATGCATCTTGGAGTGTTTTTTTTTTATGCATGCTAAGCTAAAAATGCTAACCACACAAGTGAATCATTACACATGTATGCTAAATGACTAGCTAATTTAGAGACGAAAAAAATCCCTGATTTACGGTTGAGTCAGAGTATGTACAACACGTACTTGTCGAATTGCACCTTCACCCGAACAGTGTGGTTGAATTCCTGAAGTTTTATGAGCAGCCTGGAGCACAGAAATAATGTGATTCATCATTCATCAACTGAATATTATCCACCCTTTAAATCCAGAGAAATGCGAATCCTCTGCTGTGTGTTTACAGTTACCGTAATTTGAGGGTGAACAGAACACCCGTCTTCAGCACCAAAGGTCTTTGCAGTTGGGTCGGCATGCATGGCTGTCGCTCGACTACCAAGGAGCTGACAAAATAGACAAAAAGAATTCATTGTCAGTGACTCCTTTCAGCAGTGGTGTATCAAGCAAAGTAGGTTTCTTACTTTGTGATGAGATTTTTGAGGTTCAACATGATCCTGTCGTCCAAAGTGCTTTTGCTGAGGGTGATGGGATCGTTGTCGTATGTGAATTTCTGCTCCAGCTCCAGAAGTTTCTTGAGCTGCTGCCTGAGCTGAAGCAGAGATTCTCCTAGAGAAGTAAACCTTAGGGGGAAAACAAACACAACACAAAAATATATGATTTAAATGTGATTTTCTAGAGCCTAAAAGTGTGATTTAGCAAAATTATCAATATTTATATACTGTGAAAATATTTACTATTGTGAATATTTCTGTGTAGTTTTGCAAGCAGAAAAGGTCTCTAAAATTTTGTGGACAAACAAGTCTATTGTCAGTGGGGTTACAAAATTATCAATATTTATATACTGTCAATATATTTAATATTATCAATATTTCCCTGAAATTTTGCAGACAGAAAATTTCCATAAATTTTTTTGAGCAAAACAATTCAATAGTGTAGCAAAATTGTCACGAATTTACTATTTTTCTGTAAAATTTTGCAAGCAGAAAGGGTCGGTAAAATTTTGTTCGCAAAAAAACCCCCAATCCATTGTCTGCGGTCAATAGTCTAGCAAAATGATCAATATTTAAATATTGTCAAAATATTTGTATACTGTCAATATTTCCGTAAAATTTTGCAGGTAGAAAAGGTTTATAAAATTTTGCGAACAAAAAAGGCCCAATGTCAGCAGTGTAGCGAAATTATAACTATTTACATATTGCCAAAAATTTCGCAAGCAAAAAAGGTCGATAAGAATCGAACAAAGCAGCTTTCTAACTTGAACCCGTGCAAAATCTTTCGAAATTCCAGATTGTGTGAATTCCTATAGAAAAGACTAGATTTTGCTAAAAAATATGTAAACCATTGGTATTCGCAATCATCTGTACAAAAACAATGTAGAAAAATACATATTGTACAGTCAAAATTCAGAATTAAATATAACTATGAGCAATACAAATTAGCTTTGACAGTATTTGAAGATCTTGAAACTATTAAATTTGGTTGTCATGACATCTTGTAAATATGATAATTTTCGTTCGTTTTCCAGAGAATCATGGGCTATTTTATAACAGCAAAAAAAATGTAATGTATTGCTAGTATTACTATTACTACTCAAAAAAATGTATGGTTAGAAGGAAATCATAAATTAATTTGTGGTTTGTGTTTGTTACCAGTTCTGCAGCTGGTCCAAGCAGACATTGGTTAGTCCACCGATGCAAGCCATCTGTTGACGGTGCCTCCATTCAGCCAGTTCTGTTGAGATTAGCTCAAAGACCACCGGATCCGTATTGTTTAACACCTCTGACATCTGACTGATCACTTTCTACAGGGACACAAACAAGGTTGAAAGTAACTGCTTCTCTTCGCTAACCAATTAGCATTACAGAACAGGAAAAATCTGATGGATCACCAATGTTCTCACCATTCTTGTGTCGTTGAGTTTCATAAACATGGCATGGATAGTCAGTCTCTCACGGTTCAGGTCTTCCTTTGAAATGGTTCCATTCAGTTCCTCTATTGAACAGATGAAAGCAAGTTTCGGTATTTGTCAAAAAAAGAAAAAATAGCTAGTTCTGACCTAAGGTGCAGTTATATTTACCATTGTTTTCACCAAATTTTCACAAGCAAAATAAGCAATACTGAATTTTAGTACTTGACAAAAAAACAGCTATTTCTGACTTGGGTGCATCAGATTACCATTGTTTGGAGAATTTTCACAAAATAAGCAATACTGGATTTCTGTACTTTTTGATTAATTAGCTAGTTCTGACCTAAGATGCAGTTACACTTACCATTGCTTAATTTTCACAAGTGAAATAACAACACTGAGTTTCGGTACTTGCCGAAAAAAACTTGTTCTGACTTGCGTCACATATACTGATGTTTGACAAAATTTCGAGAGCGAAATAAGCAATACAGAGTTTCTTTATTTTTCAAATAAATAGCTAGTTCTGACCATACTGTAGGCGTGTCAAATTTACTGTCGTTTGACAAATTTTCGTGAGTGAAATAAGCAATACTTAGTTTCAGTACTTGCCGAAAAAACTAGCTAGTTCTGATTTAAGGTGAGGTGACATTTACCATTGTTCAACAAATTTTCACAAGCAAAATAAGCAGTATTGAGTTTCAGTACTTGTTCAGAATAATAGCTATTTCTGACTAAAGGTTCAGTCATATTTACTGTTGGTTTGGCGAATTGTCGCAAGCGAAAGAAGCAATACTGAACTTCAGTATTTGACGAAAAAATTGCTACTTCTAAATTACGGTGCAACACATTACCATTGTTTGGTGAATTTTCACGACATAAGCAATACTGATTTTCTATACTTTTTGAATAATTAGCTAGTTCTGACCTAAGATGCGGTTACATGTGACGTTGCAAGCGAAATAAGCAACAAGTTTCAGTACTTGCTGAAAACAATTGCTAGTTCTGACTTGAGTTGCGTCACATTTACCGATTTTTGACAAATTTTCGAGAGCAAAATAAGCAATACTGAGTTTCTATATTTTTCAAATAAATAGCTATTTACTGTCGTTTGACAAATTTTCGTGAGTGAAATAAGCAATACTTAGTTTCAGTACTTGCCGAAAAAAATAGCTAGTTCTGACTTAAGATGAGGTGACATTTACCATTGTTCAACAAATTTTCACAAGCGAAATAAGCAGTAATGAGTTTTGGTACTAAATGTGCAGTCATATCCGTTGTTTGGCAAATTTTCGCGAGCGAATTTCAGTACCTGACAAAAAGTTACTTCTGACTTGAGGTGCGTCACATTAGCTAGTTTGGTGAATTTTCACAAAATAAGTAATACTGAGTTTCTATAGCCTACTTTTCGAATAATTTGCTAGTTCTGAAACTTACCATTGTTCCATTTTTTCAATTCGCAATAATGAGTTTCGGTACTTCAGTTCTGACATAAGGTACATCACATTTACCAA
Source organism: Sinocyclocheilus rhinocerous (assembly GCF_001515625.1). Classification (NCBI taxonomy): domain Eukaryota; kingdom Metazoa; phylum Chordata; class Actinopteri; order Cypriniformes; family Cyprinidae; genus Sinocyclocheilus; species Sinocyclocheilus rhinocerous. The sequence goes on along the minus strand of NW_015641037.1, from coordinate 189,145 downwards.
TGTTTGACAAATTTTCGAGAGCGAAATAAGCAATACTTTGAGTTTCTATACTTTTCAAATAAATAGCTATTTCTGACCGAAGATGCAGTCACACTTACTGTTGTTCAACGAATTTTCGCGCTCGAAATAAGCAATACATAAATTTAGCTGAAATTTCAGTAATATGGCCACACATTTAATGAAAAGTTGTTTTTTGACTACAAATAAGGCATTTTTTAATCCTGTTACCTCTGCTTTGTAGAGTTTTGCTCTTGAAGTCGTATTCGTCTTGCTGGTCTTCTAGATTTTTGATAGTCTGCTCTGTGTCCTGAAGGGAAATTTGAAAAAGATGTTTTACACAACTTTTCTATGAGAATTAGACATAGAATGCGATAGTTTTTGTGTACATCACCTGTACTTTCATCTTTATGTCTTTCACCCTTCCATCCATTTCTCGATGTTTCTCCACGATCATGTCATTTTGGGTGCTTTCGGTTCGATTCTGTAATGAAATACTAATTACTAACTTCATGTCATTATGTGGAAAAGAGCAGCTTGGACAATATTGTGAAATATCTCTTTGTGTTTTACAGATGTGCGATGTGCGATAAATTGTTTGTGGTTGAACTATTATTTTAAAATGATTTAGATAAAGATTTAAATGGCATATTCAACTTCACGGTTTAGTGTTGGAAATCAGTGGTTGTCATTTATTCATTCCTGACCTCTGACACTTGGGCAGCGGCCAGAATCTTCCTTTCCTCGCTAAGGTTCCTACTGATGATCATCGCCATGGAAACAGGATTGTCTTGGAAGAGGCTCTGAAACACAAGGTTTGTGTTAACTCAGAACCTCAACTGTTTGCATGTTGCAACTTGTTTTTCTGATCTGTTAATTGCCTAATGATTCAGAGGCTGCGACACACATGCTAAAAGGAAATGATTGTGTAGCCAGTTGCAGACAGGCACCTGCAAGTTCCTCTTGATCTTGCGGATGTTGTGCTGGTTCAGGAAGTCTTTCTCCATCGCGAAGCGGCTGTGTTGGTGATCCAACTGGGTCAAAAGATCATGAAACCTCACGGTGGCCAGAGACTCATTCTCCACATTAGCAACATGGTCCCTTTAAGAGAACAAAGGACAGATGATTCACATCAAATGAAGCTGAAACTGGTTTGAATTCTATTTTTAACATAATTCCTATATTTGTGCCTACATAACGCCTCTTTTATCGGGAAGATAAATTTAATAAGTAATAAAAAATGGCAATAAAAACTATTTATTTATGTTGCACTGATTCTTATTTGTCTTATTGAACAACTAATACTGTAGAATTTGCCTTTCTGTTGCCCTCACTAGCTCTGGACAACCCATGATGCCGTTTATATGATGTTACCGCAGGTTAATTGTGTGCAGAATATATTGTTTTTCTGGAAGATGTCATATTTGAAGTAAGTTCATCTGAAGTTAGTTTATTAACATCATGTGATCTCAACATGAAGGCCTTATTTACAATAAACAGTTATTTTGCTTTTTTGGTAAAGAGTAGATGTCTTTACCTGTAAAAATAAATAAATATTAATTAAAATAAAAATGTAAAAATAATAATAATTAATAATACTATTTTGATTTTTTTTACTTTAAAAAATATGCACATTTAAAAGGTATTCATTAATATTTGTAAATAATATTATTTTTACATGTTCATATTAATATTCTAATTGAATTTAAAAATAAGAATGCACATTAAACATATTAATATTCTCATATTCTCATATTTTATCAAATATTTTTTTAAAACATGCACCTTAAAAAGTATTCATTCATATTTTCATGTTTAAATATTAAAAATAGAATTAATATGCTAATATTATTATTCCAGTTACCCTTAAAAATGTTAATGCACATTTAAAAAAATATTTCTTACAATTTTCATATTTTAATAATATATTAATCATTTCAATTAATATTAACTTTTTAACTTCAAAATAAAGACTGTTAAGAATCAACAGGTTGCTTAGTTTAGCATTATTATACTTGCAAAAGGTTGTGGTTATGTGTTTGACACAGTTGTAAAGATGTAAAATGGTGGTCCGCACCAGTCGTGGCTTTCTATCCAGCTGCTGAGGTACTGCCGGATGGCCATTGGAAAGCTGTCATCGTACAGCTGGTCGACCTGTTCTAAAAACTTTGAATCCAGTTGTTGAAGCTCCAACCACTGACTCATTTCTGCAACTCTGTGGGCTGGGAGTTACAATACATGACAAATTATGGTTGATAAAAAACAGGCCAGTTTTTTTTTTTGTTTTTTTTTTTACAAAAATCACATTAAAAGCAGACAAAGCTGATTTCAACAGAGCAAAGCATTTCTCTGCAAGATGTAAGATAATGAGATTTCTATCTCGAATGAATGGCTCATTACATCTTGAGAGTTGTTTGTGTGGTGTGTTTTTCTAACCTAGTAGCTACTTACATTTTCTAAAATTTTTGTGTAAAACTGTGTATATTATTATTATTATTATTATTATTATTAAAAATGCACACATTTTTATTGTATGGCAAAGTCTGTAGTGAATGTAGGTGTTTTGTGCTTTAAGACAACGAGATATTTAAAATCTTTCATTATTGTTATGAAAATGTTTTCATAGTTTTAGTTTACAGTAGGCATAATTAAAACCAGGACAATAAGAATAACAGAAGTTTGAATATGTATGCTTACTTACATTAAAACAGAACATTAGATTGCGTTACAAGCCAATTATGATACCTTTATTTTATTAATGTATAAGATATTAAAGCAGAAACAACCATCGTTAACTTGTAATTGAACATTAAATTAGTAATGTCAAAAAGACTGTACATAATATTTATTTTATTTTTTATGCTTAACAACAATGTGCGAGTGCGTGCACATGTGTAGAGTATGATTTGGAGGTATTGTTTTTGTATAAATATGTTTTAAGTCTTTATATAAATACAATACACGTCTACTGTTTCTTCATTCAGACAGCTAGGTAAACGTGGTGGGTGCATGTGTGTGGCTTTTTTAATACTTAAAATTTGTTCAGCAAGTTTGATCTTTCAGTCTGAATTGGAATCAATAATAACAATGCTATATTGATCGATGTTGTTGTTGTTGTTGTTTTTTTATTATTATTATTAATATTATTAGATATAACAGAATTCATGAACACATGATATTGTTTTGCCTGCATTCATGAGGGCCACATGTAAACTGCAGAAGAGTTTACATATGACCTTATTATATATATAAAGGCCTTTTATGTTTTCCATTGCGTTCTTACTAGTAAAAATCCTCTAATAACATGTGAGATCTAATTATTACATGTATTCTTTATAAGGATAATATCACGCATTAATCAAACGTGAGATCAAAACTTCCTGTAAAATTTCACGCAGAAAAAAATGAACGCGGAAATTAAAGTTATTATTTTGTTACTCACCTCCAAACGTTATCCGAATCCGGTAAAAGTACGAATCCACGGATATATTTAATTTGTCTTCCACAGCAGCAGAATAACGCGGAAGAACAGGCCAGTTCCCTGTTATTGGCGATTTGTTATTGATTTCCCAGTAGTTCTGCGCGAGGAGCGTGTGTGCGTGTGTGTGTGTATGTTTGAGCGACAGCTGGGTGAACCAATCAGCGAGCCACATTTTGTTTGTTACGTATGCACTAGCCAATCAGCGCATCTGGGGGTCGTTTATGACGCAAGGTGGAATTTTGGACCAGACGTTATAACGCAGCCCACGTGATTTATAAGAAACTGAAAGTCTGAAACTGCGTAGTAGACTAGAGAAAGGTGCTTATTTCATCACCGCGTAAAAACTGTGGGAGAAATGCATGTTATGATCTCTTTTTGTAATTTGTTATAAGAAAGTAATTTGTTTTAAGAGTAAAATGATGGCATAAGTGACAGGCCTATAGGAATAGATGTGGACATAGGGTCAATTAAGGTGAAGACGCATAATTGGCAACTTATTGATTGCAGTGTGTGTATTATTGCAACTAATGCATTTTGTCCTGCCTTTTAAATGTTGGCAAGCATTTTTTTTTGGTTATTTTATTTTATATACTACATAAACATTTAGTGCAACTAACCATATATCGTGCATAGTTAGGACAGCATATAAATAAATACTTTTTAACGTTTTTTATTTGATTTGCTGTCCTAACTATGCACCATACACACACATATATATATATATATATATATATAAACACACACACATTAATATTTATGTACATATATATCCAATATATATAATCAACTATACAACCTCCCTAACTGTTACTATTGAATCACACAGCTAAATGATATGCACAAACCTTTTTGAAAAATCAAATTAAGACATTTATAAGTGCACTCATTGTCCTGGGGACAGACTTCTACTGTTGTTGCCCCACAGGGCCTCCATCCCACTGGGGAGCCCTCCAGAGAACAAAATAACAGAAGAGAGGCGTTAGCTTCCATGGAATATGGGTTTGTTGCTTTTGAGCTCCATAATGTGCTCCACATGCTTGGAATGGTGTCAGTGGTGTCACTCTGTTAAGGGTTACAAAGGGACAACACTGAAGAGGTCCTTTAAGGACACACGAAAACAACTCAGAGACATCAATAACAGGCATTTTACTTGGTGCATCAGATCAAAACTACAACATGATTTTGAACCGTAGAATCTATACAATTAATTCCATGTTTTAAAAAACATCTCTATGCTCATCTCTAGCCTATGACATTATGTAGGCTAACTAGTGAATTGGCAATTTAATCAGTGTTTTTTGACAAGAAACAAAAGATGCAGGCTTTTGGGTAGTTGACATGTTCCAGCAATGTCTAAAAAGCATGTAAAGATTATTTGTAAATGTAAAAATTATGACCAGTTACAGCAATAACAGAGTTATCTTATCCCTATTATATGTCAACTACCCATATGCTATGAAACTGCAGAATTCCTAAAGTCTATTGTTTGGACGTCATGTTGAGTGAGTTTCTGGGTCTGTGTTCCTGTTTTTGGGTCACTGGGGGATAAGTGACTTTATATAAATAATCAACTATACAACCCACTTTGACATTAATTTAAAACTTAAAGTACTTTTTGCAGTTTTTACATTCTGCTATCAAGCTGGTAAAGCCCATCAGGTCATCTCTGTGCTCAAATGCATTCACAGAGGAAGGCTTATACCTTCATAAACAAAGAAAGCCTTGTCACCTTGGTACTATTGTCATTGTGTGCAAAAGTCGATGAGAACGAACTAAAAGAATTGGATAAGTTGGTTTGTTGGGATCCTGGTGTGGTCAATTGTTTTAGCAGGAACTATTTTGTCAGGGACAAGGTAAAGTTTATTTTCACTTCCCCTCTGGTCCAGAGTAGTGAGGGCTTGCTGTCGTAGCTACTCAAGAAGCTCAAGAGCAGCCACAAAGGTCCACTACCATTGAAGGGATTTTTCCGTAGATTATCTGCTCACGGTCATTGAAATACAGCATGTTTATGGGTGACATCTTGGTGGGCGTGCAGCAGGGGCCTACGCTTCCCCGAGGGTTGGCCTTGTTGACGATGTGACTGTGGGGGTACTTCTGCACACATTCACCGGAGCAGTAATTGGCCTTGTAACGCTTGGGAGCAATTATCCAGTCCCAACCGAATTCCTCGAAGTCAACGGTGAGTGGATACCGGCAGCAACGTGACTCGGTGGAATGCTCATCGCAATCGAGGCCGGTGTCCCGTCTGGACCGCTTGCCAGTGTCTGATATTTTCACCTCCAGGAAGGGTTGCTGGAAGGGCGGACGTAGGAACAATTAGCTAAGTCATGGTCAATGAAGTTCAAAAGTGCAATTAAGAACATACTTGATATTAATTGCTATACACCCCAAACAAACCTTACCAATCAAATCTATGTTCAAGCATATAATGGCTCTTTGTGGATTTTGAACGTACCTTGTAAGACAAACCCGTAAGACCTCATCTTCAGAACACAAGCCGGCATTGTAGTCTACTCTACCAGGATCAGGAAACAGTCCTCCATAAAATACGCTGCACACATCTGAATATTTGGGTTGAAGTGTTCTGGAACAGTGTTGTAAATACAACTTAACCACTGATTTCTAGTCATGTCCTCTTTTGGAAGGCCAAACAAAGTAGTTTCGCTTTCACAACGACATTGTTAAAATAGTCCATGTGACGGAAGAGCAGAAATTGTTGAATAAAGTCATTTTTGTTTTGTTTGCGCACAAAAAGTATTCTTGTAGCTTCATAAAATCAAAGTCCCTTTAAGACAAGTTATGTCACTCGGCGGCCATCTTTGAAACACCTCTCGGGCATGCAAGTGCAGCTCCTATCACTTTGTATGGGGAAACATCAAATTCTACAAAACTGCTCAGTAAACTTGCGATTAAATTTCATATTTGAAATCACCAAAGAAATCTCATAACAACTGTATAACAACATAAATGTTGTTTCTTTTGCTCAAATAGCATTATAAAAAGCTTATTATTCAGGCACAGCCAGTGCGCATGCGCAGTCCTGAGCACACATCTCAGAATGCTGATTGTTTCTATAGCAACCGGGACTTCTAACGGCAGCTGCAGTGACGCTCTGACTTTACAGATTAGCGATGGGCTCTTTCATTCAGAAGGCGGGGCTTCCTGCGATTGAGTGGCCATATTGAGTGTTGCATTTTTCCCCATTCAAAACTATACGAGTGACACGTCTTGGGTATTCTATAGTCTTTGATAAAATTAAGTTTGAACCCCTGATGTCACAGGGACTATTCTAACGATGTCCTTACTTCCTTTCTGGGCCTTAAACATGTCAGTTACATTGCTGTCTATGTAGAGTCAAAAAGCTCTTGGATTTCATCAAGAATGTCTTAATTTGTGTTACGAAGATGAACGAAGGTCTTACGGGTTTGGAACGACATGAGGGTGAGTAATTAATGACAGAAATTTCATTTTTGGGTGAACTATCCCTTTAATTAGTTGGTTCAGGTGTGTATGATCAGGGTTGGAGCTACACTTTCATAAATCTTTGGCAGATCTGTTAATCAAAGTTTGTCCAGCATTTGACAAGCCAAATATACTTTGTTGACTCCTAAAGAAGCATGGACCTAAGTACCAATGCATGCACTGACTTACCAGTCCTTCTTCTCCAGATTCTGCGGAGGTCACAGCCAGATCGTTTCCATTTGCATCAAAGGCCTTGATTTCTATCCCAAAGTGACTCTCAGGCTGTTTGAGCCACAACTGCAACAGCTGCTTCATGTTGATGTGCTGCCAGGAGTTTGTCCGGGCGTTCACGTCAATTTTTTGTGCTCGTATTCTTGAGTGGTTGCTCCCTTCAGACAAAGACCTCAGGTGAGATATCTGGATGAAGACTGTGGTTGGCTCCTCAGCTGGTCGGAGGTAGATCCAGAGCAGGGCTTTGAGGATGCTGTTAGGCATAATCTTTGGGCTCAGTGAGAACATGCAACACTTTGGCATTCCCTCAAGATGGGTGAAGGCTTGAGCTGCGAGGTATAAAGTTTACTAAGACCATGTATACCTTTTTCATCTTACACTCTCAGAAAATAAAATGTGCAAAAATTGTACCTTTAGGGCAGGGTTCCTCAAATCCGTCCTGGAGGGCCACTGCCCTGCAGAGTTTAGCTCAAACCCTGATCAAACTTACTTACCTGTGATTTTCTAGAGATCCTGAAGACCTTGATGAGCTTGCTTGGGTGTGTTTGATTAAGGTTGGAGCTAAACTCTGCAGGGCATTGGCCCTCCAGGGCAAGATTTGAGGAAGCCTGCTTCTGTACAAGAACTTGTTACCAGGTCAGTACCCTTAAAGGGACAACTTAGCAGCTTATTTACCCCTAAAGGTTCACAGTAGTACCTTAAGGGTACATGTTACTACTCTAATGTACTAGTATGCACCTTTCAAAGGTAGATAAGGTTCAAAGTTGTCCCTTTAAGAGTACAACAGCCCCACTGACAAGATGTTGCACCATCCCTAAACAATAGGCAACTCTGCTCCTGGGACCACTGTCCTGCAGATTTTAGTTCCAACCCTAAAAAAACGGATCACTTGAAAATTCCAGGTAGGTATGTTTTATTAGTACATTTGGAACAAAAATCTGAGGGACAGAGGCCCTCCAGGGGCGGAGTTGCCCATCCCTGCAAAAGTTTATGTCAAAATCCTATTGTTGTTAGAGTTACTGCTACAAAATTTTAATTCTCCAATCAGTATAAGAACCTTTATTAATCTTTCTTTACTCTCTTTTTCTGCTGACACAGTTGGAAAATATAAATCACCACAGTTTGATGTAACATTTATGGAGTAACTACTGTATTTTGGCAGAAACTAAGGTTTCCATTGAAAGTCTTTGAAAAGAGCCCTTATTTTCACAGGCCAAATGTGCTTTGTATGTTTCCTCTTGGTGCTCAGCTTTGCGTAAAACAAGGTTTGTTGCCTTTGGCCATCTTCCAACAACAGCTGAATGAATGAACCATAGTCGGTTCATAGTCAACCATTTCAGACCCTCAAATGTATTTGGACACTTAAGCCACACTTCAAAAACTATGAATGTCATTGCATTCAATAATAATATAACAAACAAAGTAGCATCTGCAACTGATGGTCGAACTTTCACAGAAGTAACTTGACATACATTCTAAGTGTGACTTTTGAGTCCACACGTTTGTGGTCACTATATATTGCAGTGCATCTTGGTACTTACTTTCTGTGGCCATGGTAATGATGGTCTCACTGCTGCCTTGTTCCTCATCCTCACTAATGCCTCCGTTTTGGTCATACTGATCCAGGAGCTCCTGCAGTGGAGGTGCCTTGGGTAAGAGTAGCTTGACCGTGTCTCTGCTGATATTCGGAGCTTGTTCTAGATGCAGGATGCTCAAAATCTGAGACTTAATGGAGTGCAGGCGCATGAGTTTACTCTGCTGTCTAAACTGACAGGTCGTGCATTGGCCGTTGTCTTCTCCAGGTGTCACAAATGCTTGCAATGTTGTTGTTGTTGCTGCTGTTGAGCTCAAGCTCTGACTGTGAGACCCCAACACACTCCAAAAGCTCAGATAAAGAAGGATAAACATGTTTTCTGATGCGTCTTTGCAGACGTTTACGCATTTGGGAACGGACGGCCTTTATGCAATCTCTCCAAACAGCACTGGACAGATGTTCAGCCTCCCAGGCAGTTTTATACTTATGATTCCCTGCTGTTAGATATCGTATGATTGGTGGGATTGATAGGAACAAGTCCAGATGAGACAGCACAGAGAGGTTCAGGTTTTTAGTTTTGATTTGAGGATTTATCATATAAACTTAATTATAATATAGATAATAGATAATTCGTTATAGATCATTCATAATTATCGATTCAATTCTGATGCACCCAAGTACAATTGGGAGGGTGTTCTGAGTGTTCTTTTTAGAATGTTTGGTTAAAGCTAAAAGATTACGTTCTCTCGTGCGAACTCATTCGGGAGTGGTGACTTTCCACGTATTCCCAACTTCTGAGCCTGCT